>NW_027179680.1:12500-37500 GCF_036669935.1 Montipora foliosa | reverse complement strand
GTAAAAAGTGCAAATACCTTTCTTTATCGTTAACGTCGTAATAATTGGTAGATCGTCGGAGACGTAGACTGGAAGTCTACTGAAACACATGAAGCCGAGCTATGGAAGTCATACATGACTTTCAGTGATGAATTTTTTTGGCGTAAGCTTTGTCACTCTAGTCCTTTCTTAAATAATAAGCCCGTAGGTGTTTATTTCAGCACAGCCAATGCGTGAATCATAATCCACGGCATTATCATGCTTAGAAGTTGACGCATAAGTGCGTACGTTGCCAAATCTCTGTAGATCTAGAGATATTTACCAACTCGCAAAAGGGCAGATAATGAGCAGTTATTCAGGGCACCCAACGAGAATATAGTTCAAAACCACTTAAACATAGCATTGTTAAACGTATTTTAGTATTTTAATGGTAGATATAGGCATATTTTTATCCCCTAAAAATTTTCCATCTGTTCGGATTTCCTAGCTGAAAGTCTAGTGATCCGAAAATTATAGGGATCAAAACTTAGCTTTTCGAAAATTTCAGCCAGAAAAAAGGCTCCCGAATATTCTAGGTGACCTTTTTAGGGTAAAAATCCGTTAAAAATGGGCAATTATACGATTTTTCAGAAGTTCGAAAATCCTAGGAGAGGCAAGCAAGCAAGAAATTTTACAACAAATGTTCCGAAAATGATAGATCTCAAATCGTCTTCCCAACAGATATTTCCCGAAAATTGACGCTGGGTGCCCCTGGTTATTTCGAGGGGTTTGCGGCGCTTTCCAAAGAAAGAAAGCTTCTATAGTTCTGGGATGATTTTTGCTTGGGAATAACGAGAAAATTTCTGAAAGAGCGGGATTTTTCCCGTACGAGAGGCTGTACGAGACTGGAAGTGCTGAGAAATGCTGAAGTATTCCTCGTTTTGCATCGAGCAGCACTCGAAATTTCAGTTATGTTTTCCTTGGAAATGTGGTGAAGTTCTATCCCACTACTGGCGAACTTTTTCATTCAGGCGAGAGACGAAATTTGATGAAAAGCGAAACTGTTTCGCGTGGTGAATTAATAGTTCAAGAAGACTTGGAGTAAATAAGAATATTATTAACAAGAAAAAATGTCAAGCTAGCTTTACCTCAGTGGAACTTCGTAGATATCTTTTCAAGTTTTGAGTTATCAGCAAATAGATCCTCTCACCTCCTTACAGCACGGTTGAGGTAGAAAGACCACGTATTCAACGAGAATATTAAAACAACAGAGGGGAACAGCAAAGTTGCGAATTTGATTGCCACACGCACCGGCAAAGCACCATTCACTCAAAATGGCGGGAAATGGCTTTAGCGCGCGAGGAGAGCGGAAGTAAGCAGTTTTTTCCGGTCACTATCTCTAATCTGGAACCCCTTCACTGTAGTAGTAAAGGGGACCTCAAGCGAGGACGACGATGACTGCCACGACAACGTTGTCAAAAAAATACAATTTCCCGTCATTGTAATAAAATATCTCCACTATTCCAAGTCGTTCGGCATGGAAAGTGTGTATCAACATTACTGCGCCTTTCAATAACATGCGAACTCTTAAATTCAAACGGTCAACCGACAAATGCGTTTTTCGCTACCGTCAATCAAATGTTCGGCGGCTCCGAAGCTTCCGACTACTGTCGAGCGCGCAGTAATCAAATCACATCGTTGAGCCCAGTTCAGTCAACATAGTCGGAAGCTGGGAGGAGCCACCGAACATTTGATTGAGGGTAGCGAAAAACGCATTTGTCGATTGAGCTTTGAATTGTAGAGTCCGCATGTTATTGAAAGGCGCAGTAATTGCACGAATGAAATTTGTATGAACGGTGTAGATGGTTGTAAACAAAATCGAAAATTCATCGTCAGGTGTTCGCGGCCTCCACATAACCTCAACTCAAATTTGGTCATTTCACGTCTTTGTGAGGACGAAAACGGCTAAGAAATGTACCAAACTGTAAAACGGACGTGCGGGGCGTGCAGAGCCTTTGTTTTTGTTTCATTGCGTTCTCGTAGCTGTTGTCGTCATCCCTACCTACTTACGGGAACTTTTATGCGCCCGCGAGACTGAGCACCGCCAATTAACCCTTACTTTCATTAACCCGCTTAATTTACTCCCCGTTTCTATTTCTTATCATGGAGGATACCTTGTTACAACTTATTAAGCTATTTGGTTGCTCATGGTTTTCCTCAGACGCAAAGATGAGTGTTTTTTCTTTACCAGATCATGTAATACATTAATATAGGATTTCAGTGTAGGTTTTAGGGTTCCTGAGAGGTTTAAAAACAAGTTTCGCAGCTCGTATGTGCATTCGCTCAAGGTCGTCCATTGACGCGGGTGAGCAGGAACCCCAAACCACGATACCATACAAGACACTTGGAAGTAGAGTCTTAAGTAGATGTAACTATCAGAGGGTGATGTCAAGAGCTAGTTTTCCACCCACATAAACCGTGGAGCGTTAGCCCTACTGATGGAAATGGGCCCACACAAGGACAGAGAAAAACTCTGACTAGGGTGAGAATTGAACCCACGACCTTCGGGCTAGATCACACCTACTCTACCGACTGATAGTTATCTCTGTTGAAATATAAGTGCTACACGGACAACGTTTACAAACACGTAACCCTTCCTTGCACTTGTACACATTCATGCCATGACATTGACGTCCTCAATTCCCACCTTCTGCTCCCGTCTGACTTTGTAGCTCAGTCGGTAGAGCAGCGGTGATCTAACCCGAAGGTCGTGGGTTCGATTCCCACCCTAATGAGAGTTTTTCTGTGTCCCTGAGTGGGCCTATTCCATCAGTAGGATTAACGCTCTTGAGTAGAAGGCCTGGAGTATGTATGACGGTAAAAATTTAATTCTTCTAATAACTGCTTTTTTCTTATTAGAGGATTTAGCAGACTTTTGGTGCGTTCTTGCCAAAAAAGTTTACTGTCTATGATTATTCCCAGACATTTGGAGGGAGATTCAAAATCAATGACATTTTCGCCATACGTCGAAACTAACCCTAACCAATGAATCTGTTTGAAAATCAATAAATACTTGTTATTCATATGATAATGTAAACCCTGTTAGTCTTGATGGCAGCCAATAAAAATATTGGTTATCTCATTAGTGCTTGCTACTATTATTTCTTTGAAATTTTCCAATTTAGAAGACACACAATATTTCCATTTCCTGAAGCAACGCAAACAGACAAACAAGTAAGAGGTAAATACTGCATCCATCTTTTAATTAAATATCTGCACGAAAAACACGGGAAAACCAAAGTCCGACCCAAAATTGAAATGACTTTCATCCCTGAAGCAGACCCCCTTTAACAAACACAATTGTTAGTCAGAGTATCATATACAGGTCTCACTCTCAGGATTCAAAGGTTTAAAGCAATTTACACAAAAGAGCAGTGAAAAAACTGCAAGACATCTCATTTTTTAAAAGAAAAAATAACCATAAGGCATTGTTTACATTTTTATTGTATTTTTAGGCAACTATGATTCCATTTTCTCAGTGTTCTCAGTGTTCTCAAGTTTGTTGTGCTTCTTTGCAAACCGCATGTTGCGACGGAACTTTTGATCAACCTGGAAGTAACAAAAAAATAATTCAAAGGAAGTATGACACTTTCAAGATGGAGGCAAAGTTCCCTCCACAACAACCTTGTTTGTATCTGCAAACTGAACAACCAGAGAAATAAGTACCCTTCCAGACTGTTCCCCCTCACATTTAATCTCTTAAAAATACATACCAACGTAGATTTTATCTAAAATTTCTGAGTAGCTCCATAGAAAGCTACCGGTAATATTTTTGAGGAAAAATGGAGGTACAGTACAAAACTAGCAAAAAGGAAAAAATAGTTACACTGGAAAACATTACTACTCATCATTCAAAACTGAAGTTAAGAATTTGTCCTCTCATAACTAGAAAACATATTTTCTGGTAGTCTGGAGGGGAGTTCCTGTGTTTGCAGCATGATATAAAAAATGGAGAACATAAATGGAGACCATAATAACCCATTGTTAGTTCTTGGTTTGGGAAGTGACAATGTACTGTAGTTACCGCACAACCTACAGTGGGTAGAGCGGAGAGTAAACATTTAATACTGTAGCTTAGAGAGTGAGTGAAAAACAACCCCTTACACAGCAGTTAATCTTATCAAGTAGAACACTATGGAGAGCTGTATTCTTCTAAAATAAATCCACATAAAATCCAATTTCATGCCTCTACTTTTAAGTCATGCAAGAACAGGAGAACTGCCAAACAGAATCTAACAAAAATCAAAATGTGGCAAACTAAAATCCTTACACAGCCTTAGAAGTACATTTCTTGGAATTAAGTTTCAGAACCTTAACATAACATTGAACTGGTTATTTATTTCCTAACAAAGAGAGAGAAGAAATGCACTTGTCCGACGTAAGCTTGTCGTCTACACTCTTATCAAGAAGAGACATTGAGCAAAGGAGGTCTTATTATTGGGGGGATGGGGTCATCAATGTCTGCAGGGGGAACGTGAAGTTTGCCAGAATGCAACCCATGCTTGTAACAATTCCCCAGTTTTGCCTGTTACCAGTAGTAATTTTATGTAATCAACAAAAAACAAGTGAGGTCTCATGCTACTGTGCATAAAAGCTACTAAGCACAACACTCATTCACACTTAGACTTGGCTTGGGCCAAGCTGATTTGTCCTAAAACTCCCACAGCCTGTTCCCATCTGCCCTTGTAGCTCAGTCAGTAGAGCAACAATGATCTAATTTGGAAGTTGTGGGTTTGATTCCCACACAGGTCACAGATTTTTCCTTGGGTGATGCACAAAGAAGTTCGTGATACTGTAGAACAGCAAAAGGTTCTTCATCCATCACATTCACAGTAGCGTAAGGCCTCACCTGATTTCTGCCATTTACAGTACATATATGTATACATGCTACTAAGGACAACACTCATTCACAGGTAGTAATTTTCTTTATCAGAATTCACTGTTCTATTGGTCTTCTGCAATAACTATTCACCTAATGGAAGACAATAAGTAACCAAACAACTTACCCCTCTTAGAGATGGGTGACGCTGCCGCTTGGGCTTCTTAATTCCATTCCTATGCCATTTTCGGGCTGTCAAATTAGACATAGATGAGCATAGGTGTAAATAGTCATCTTTTATCTCATCAATAATTAAATTTCAATCTTATCAATCGTCTGGAGAGATTCTAGAAAACCTGTCCACTTCAAAGCTACATTACTGTGGTCACTATGATTTGGTTCTCAAGGGAATATGAAAACAAAATTTGTATTGTAGATTAAATGTACAACCTAATCCTAATGCCAAATAAATTTGAGAATTTAATATGCCAAAAATTTCGTGTTCTTGACAAGTGCCAAAGAAAATTTGACTGCCTCCTTTACGAAATGCGGTTTCTCAAAGAACTGAGGCCTAGCCTTAACACTCAGAGTGATCCATAAGTGCTAAACTCTTTGTTTAGCTTGTAGCATATTTTTATGTTCCCTTTTTTCTTAATGAACTATTGTTTTTTTTTTTTATATTTATAGAATATTCTAACTGTCCTTTTTTCACCTGATAATGACATCCAAGAAGGTCGTGTATTTTTTAAATGAGGTTAAACGAAGTTTAACCAAGTAAACAACTAGGAGCGACTGCAGCCTATTGGTCAGTGGTTTTAGTATACTTGCGCATGCGTGGAATACCTCGTGCTTTGGGCTATATCGCTTATTTATCAGTGTGGCGGGAAATAGGAGCATTGTGTGTGGAGCGTTTAGCGGTTTTTGTTCCCTCCCTCCCCACCCTCTGCTTTCCACCGTGTATCAGTGTGACGGGTGCCTGTTCTTCTCTGGGGCTTGGGGGCTCATGGCTGGGTTGTCAGGTTTGCCAGCCATCGGTGCAGTCTCCATCTTGGAGCTGGCCGCCAATAGTGGAAGCTCCAGGATGTTTCGGGCACCCAACCTCCAAAGAGTGACGATGTTGTTTACCGTGTATTTTAAACCGTTTTTACACAATTTCTTAAATGTTTTTAAGAAAAGTTTTTTCCCAATTTTTTTGTAGCTAAATGTTTTTACAAAGTCGCTTCTTTTTAATTAAATAAGCACAATACAATGAAGAAAAGTTATAAATGACTGTCACAGCAGTCCTACAATCAAGGATTAGACATGATGCATAAGATTTATGAGTGATGTATATACATGTATGCTTGCCACTGCAGTCACAGAGTTGAGGATTATGCAACACTGGATAAAGTGAAAGAGATACAAATGGCTGCCACTGCAGTCCCAAGTCCAATAGTGGAGGATTAGACACGAGGACAAAGTTGAGGAGTGATAAGTGGTTGCCATCAGTCCCGCAGTCAAGGATTAAAAATGATTACGTAAAGTTAAAGAATGATAACATATTAAGGGTTGTCTCCACAGTCCCAAAGTGGAAGATTATACATGAGTGGATGAAGGAAAGACATCACAAATAGCCACTACTGTCTGGACTGTCTGGACTCACCACAGTCATGTAGTCAAAGCTGAGATAGGATTTGCACTGTCCCAAACCCTTAACTGAAAGCTAACGATCTAAGATAAGCCCTTATCACTTAAGTGACCAAACGCATGAGTACAGGACTGCAGTTACAAACAAGCGGACTGTGTGAGGAAGCATTCATGACCATATACAAATGCAGGACTTCAGTGATAGACCAATAGACTCAAGAAAAAGAGTGGCCAGGGTGCATTTGGTTTAGGTTATGCCGAAGATCTTTGGCGTGGGTTTTAAAATTTTGCAGGGTACCGGCGTGCAATCGACAAGATGTCGGCATACTGAAGCAAAGAAATATTTGGCGTAACTGGCATATCCCTCACTAACCTGGCGTAGCCACAAAAGGCTACTTGACCTGTGGCCGTTGCGGCTAATATATAAAATAAATTTATGATCCTTTTGAGTGCCTATATCTTTGCAAAACACCTCTCACAGTACAATATTTGTATCCAGCAAGCATTGGCAAGCAACCACTGACCTAATACCAGCACATTCCAAGGTGAATTTGTTCGCTTTCAGAGGAGCAGAAACCTGGGGCTAGGGAAGGCACGCGCGCACACACATTTGTTTTTAACTTCTTGTGCCCCCAAACGAACCCATAACTGAGTGCGCGCCTACTTGCATCCCGTGCTTCCACTCTTTTTTAACATGGGCAGTGGGCTATTGCTTTTCGCTGACTTTCAGTGAACGCTCGCGGCTCACTAGCCCTTGATTGGAAGAAACACTAGAACTTGCTGTCCTGACTGTATAATATTCCGTACTTATATTTTCCACAACAATGTACTGACCAGTGACCAAAATGGTAAGAAAATTAAAGTGCACACCTTGAATATTATCTGTTTCTATGAACAATATTGTTGCTAATATTGTAAGGCATGGAAGTGATAACTGATAAAAACGGAAATTTATAGTTCCTTGTCAACGATAAGCGAAAACCTGAATCAATATTAGCCACCTCTTATGCCTCCGATTTCTAGCGATGGCTACATAAAATAAAGCACGACCACTGAACACACAAATATGAAAAGAAATGCTTTTGCTCCTGATAGCAAGTATGGACATCGCTTCAACAAACTAGGCTCCAGGATTTTTCTTTCACAGCGGCGCGGCAGCAAAAGATCTGAGCCCGGGGGTAATGATTGGCCTAGTATGCTACCAACGGCGTAGAATTATTGTGGCCTACTCTGCGTACATTTTCAAAGCCCTCTACGTAAATTCGGTGTGGGGTCTATGCGGAATGCACCCTAGAAGAGTGGACCAGTATTTTAGAATCTAGTCATTAATTAACACGTCGTTCCTCCACAACAATAATCAAGACCAGAGATTCTCATTAAGAATCAGTGATATAATGCCAAGTTGCTGTAGATGGTCAAACTATTTAACTTTCAATATTCTTATTGTCATATGCAAACTAAATAAAATTAAATTAAAGGTGATAACTAGACTGTCGATACAGTGATTCTAAGTCCAGAAATGTGCCTACTAGGTATTTCGACGTATGACTAATTTTGGAAAATGTGCTTCCATCTTTAAACGATGCAGACGCTGCAAGTAGAAAAGAGTGAACGAGTACTCTGAAATCGCTCTCATGAGAACACAATTGAAACTCATTGTCAATCCGGGCTTCAAGTGCACGCATACGTGTGATAAATCTTCCTGATAAACAAAGAAAGCTGGCCTGAATATTACAGCCGTACCTTGATTGTGGTTCGTGTGATTCTTTGACTTGGCCATGTTGTGTGTGAACAACCTTGCTAAAACCTGAGAGTTTTGCACAAAATATACCCCTGGTTAGATGCTTGAAACATACCAACAACAGAATAATGAAACAAAAGCCTATGATGTCAGACGATGGCTAGAATTAACCTTGATTATCTCGAAGACAACGAGATCGACAAAAGGTTTTCAATGGACAGGTAAGAGAAAAATCGAACAGTGGCGCGGCTACAAAGCCAGTTGCCTCATTCCAGTCTCCTTCGCAGCATTTGGCCGGGTTTTGGGTATCCCAACCAAAACACTCGTGATGAAGGCATCCCCTTTTACTTTAGTGTTTTGGGCGGTGGGGCTAAAACACAGGTCACATTCCACAGGTCACTCGTTTCAGGTCATTGTTTTACCTTTTTGAAAGTGACTCAAACCCCTCAATTTGGCTAACCCTAGGCCTACAAACTCTAATTAGGCCTGGGGTTAGCCAAATTGAGGGTTAGTAATGTTGATAGTAATGGAGGGGATGCCCAAAACTCTAGGAATCTGAGCATCCCGGAAGGGTACTGGGGGAAGCCCCAATTTGCATTTGTATGTTATGCGTTGCCAAAGAAAGTGGACATAACCAGTTGTCAATTGCTTCTAGTTGACCGAAGTGTGACCTTCAACACCCTCAAATGTCACGCGAGATGCATGAAAAATACGGGCGAATTTCTTCAAGTAACCGATAGTCTGACTATACAATGTTGCATATGCCGTTTGATAGCGTGAGCACGTCGTATTTCTTGTTTGAGGAAGAGAGATTGTAGCCACGTTTGTTGAGGTATTGCATAAGCTGATTAGAACGTAGATTGCCTCTCACATCACGGTCGAGGGTTTAAATTACTGCTAGTTTTGACAACTTAGCGAGTCTTGCGATGAAGAAAAAACGCGGAATCTCAAGGTAAGAATGGAAAAACATGTTTGCTTTTGGTGGGGAGATTAATATTGTGGACGAGAAGTATGAGTTTATGAGCAATTTTAACTGTTACCGTCATTGAGGGTGGGTCGTGTCATTTCATGGGCATATTCCTTAGGGGGCCACATTAATTTATGCAGTGGCAAGAAAATGCAAATGCCCATCTCAAACTCCCCACCCCCTCCCCCCCCATAATAAATGAACGGTCCCTTAAAGTGAGATTTAATGTAAATTCACAAACAAGATTGTACCATTGTTACAAGACTCAATTATATATATCTTTTCTTAGCTACTTGGTATGTTTATAGATTTTGAAGCACAGTACACTGAGAACATTTATCCTAAAATAACTTTACCAATACCCTTCATAGGTAAAACTTACATGTAATTACAAATATATGCAAACCCACCAAAAAACACAAAAATTAAGAAAAACAAGCCAACTTATGATAATTATTTAAACACTTGCCAGAAACATTAGGTCTATAAGTCTGCTGGTTTGCAGTCTTTTTGAATCAATGATGGTTTTCATTGGTTAATGGTTTGATCACACGAAAAGAAAAAGCTATTTTCAAGTGTATGGAAAGATAAATAATAAAGTGTTTGATCAAAACTAATGTTTCTTTTTTTGTATCCTTTTGAAAAACTTCACTAATGTAATGCGTTACAAGCTATCGCAACGTTAAAACACAGCGAATTCCATCCTTTGCAGACAGTGTAGTCTTAGGGTCTTCATATCCAAAATCCTGTCCGGGAACAAGCTGGAATTTAAAAGATTTGATGAAACGTGATAACAACACTTTACTCTCAAACTCAGCAAATGTTTGACCAATACAATGCCGTGGACCCAAAGAGAAAGGGAAATATGCATAGCGTCTATATCTATTCTCATCTTCCTTATCTGCAGCAAACCGTTCAGGGATAAACTTCTCTGGATCTTTCCAATATTTCGGGCTGCGATGCAAGGCATAAGGCAAGAGGTTGACAGGAGTTCCAGCTGGGATAGAGTAACCTCCTAGTTCATCATCTTTGTCAATGAGACGAGTAAAACTTGGAACGCTAGGATGTAACCGCAGGGTCTCTTTGATCACAAGATTGGTGTATTGGAGTTTACTAAGGTCATCATTAGTAACAAACTGACGGGATCCAATAACATCCTCAACTTCCTGAGATAATCTTAAAGGAAAAGAGATGGAATACTTTTTTAAAGTAAAACTTTGTTGACAGCAGAACTTGCAAGGTAGAAATGTAAAAACGATATGTTGCACCCTACCTCACATGCAAAGTCAATGTTCAAAAGAAATTAATGATTAGGTTTAACCCTTGGCCTATTGCGATTACAAAAGTATTTCTTGGTTACAAAATCATTCCAAAATGTCACTAGGCGATCAGAAATAATAATACATGCATTTATCACATACCATGACGGTTAGGGTTAGGGGTTAACCTAACCCTAACCCTAAACCCTAAATTACTGAATTCTGATTGGCTGAGACAGAAGGCACTGTTTCTTAATCAAGAGGGTATGATTACTTGATCCTGATTGGTTAACAGTTGCTAAGCCAGAGTAAGCGAGGTTACAAAAGAATCTTTATCCACATATAAAACAAGTTTAAGCCTTATTTCTGTTGACAGCAGCAATTTATTGAATTGAACTTTAACCGATTGAAAGCGTGTTTGCTGTAATTTCTAAGACTGAAGTCTTCATTAAATAAATAAAATGCACAAATAATTAGTAATTTAAAAAAAAACTCAAGTGTTCATTGAACTGATTGGGCAGTTAAGTTAACTGTAATTAATTTTTTGTTGCATCTTTGCACTGCCTTCCCTCAATAAGATTACCCGTCATGTGATAAAGATGTAATCGCAATGAGTCCTTGTGCAATTAAGGATTAATTTCAGTTTTCAAAATTGCCCTTGTCACAACTTTTGTGAAAACTTTGAAAATATGTGTGAAATCAATCCTTAATTGCCCTCAGGCCCATGCAATTACCTATACTAATCACCACCCAAAATACCACGCAGAAAACAAAATAAATCATGACTATCAAATACAAAAATTCAAAACAGCGAAAAGCTATAAAAGGAAAATAACATTCTCTTCCAATCATAATGGGTCAAATTTTTATTTCAAAAGCAGTATCTCTGTCTGTTGAGTTGCATGCATATATAAACCAATAATAATAATAATAATAATAATAATAATAATAATAATAATAATAATAACAATAATAATAATACAAAGTTATTGTCATATAATAGCTACATGGACAGATAAAAGTACAAAAATACTAACTTTTTCTCAACTTCAGGATGTTTTCCAATCTCTGCTAACAAAAATGACAACAAGGCTGCAGTTGTTTCTTGGCCTGTTTTTCAGCGTAAAAAAATAAAAAAAGAATTACCTGTACTTAACTTCTTCATTTCGACTGCATACTGCTAGTCTTCATCAGGCAATGAGGATGACTGGTTACGCATCACCTTTTGAGCAGGATGCTCCACTGTGATTGGTTGGTTTTCAGCAGCTGTGATTGGTGCATTTCGATCCTCACTGTTTCGGTGTGTTGTTCCTTCAGCGGTCCGCTGTCGACTGGTTCTCCTGTTGTTGTGTTTCTTAATCGTGGGCATCCATGCTTCCAGAATTTCTAAGTATTCCACTATCCCTGTTGATGTTGTTAGGGTGAAGTCTTATGTGAATCGCCTCTTTGACCCTGCTTGTGTACCAATGAGGATCATGCTCAATAAACTTTTCTTGGTTCCAAAGCAGTTGTGTCTGGTGTTGTTGGCGTGTTCTGAAACAGCGGAGGTCTGCATATGGGTTGTGTCCGGTGTGGGTATGGGTTAGTTAGGGACACAACCCGTACCCAGACCTCCGCACAACCTGTACCCAGACCTCTGCTGTTTCAGAACACGCTAACCCGGTTGTTTGGACACAACCCGCTTTGGAACCAAGAAAAGTTCAGTGATCGTGATCCTCATTGGTACACACACAGGGTCAAAGAGGCGATTCACATAAGACTTCACCTTAACAACATCAACAGGGATAGTGGAATACTTAGAAATCCTGGAAGCATGGATGCCCACGATTAAGAAACACAATGAGATGAGAACCGTACAACAGCGGACTGCTGAAGGAACAACACACCGAAACAGTGAGGATCAAAATGCATCAATCACCGCAGAGCATCCTGCTTAAAAGGTGACGCGTATTAAACCACTCAACCTCATTGCCTAATGAAGACTAGCAGTATGCAGTCGAAACGTCGCGATCTACATCACAAGTGACTACAGGTAAAGGTAAAGGTACACCTTATTTAACGTCAGAAGTTACTTTACTCTATAGAGAGTACTCTTTTCCAGGAAGCCGACAGTGCGCTCATTTTACCCCCCTCTTTCCATCAGTGCTCCATTTTAAGGGTATTTAAAGCTACTTAGGCTACACTGAAAGGAAAGAAGTCGAAACAAGGATGTGAGATCCGGGGATCGAACTCTAGACCTCTTGCACCAAGGCCGCGCACTAACCAACTGTGCCACCCTTGCTCCTACATCGTGAGACAAACGAGAACACTTTATTATTATTGTACTAATCACCACAATGAATAACAGCAACCTTTTTTACGACATTTACTTCTTCATTTTCCGAAAAATTTTATGAATGACCTAAAAACACTCTTTCTTTAAAATAACCAAAGTAGAGGTTTTGTCCCCTCGTCTGATGTAAATAGCTCTTGTTGTATATTTTTCAACAAAGCCATTCCCACTTACAGTTACCCCATTGACCCCTGGGAGTGATACTTAGGAGATTTTACTCTGTCTAGCACCAGACAATTTTACTCATCAGCTGGGGGCATCCTAGGGTACCTGAGAAGTCATTGGGTTAAGCAGTCAAAAACTACTTAACCCATTAACCCATATAATGCCCCCTCCTTATTACTACATATAAAATGCTATGGATTGGTTGACTGCCTCCGTAAACAGAAAATAATGAAATGGGTTCAAAGGATGGGGGAGGGGGGGAGGGGAAGATTGCAGCCAGTAAGTCACTTACCATGTCCCAGTCCTATATACACTACAGGTTTTCACTCACCAGCAACAAAGAAGGTCACAAAGTGATCAATGAGTTCTTCATACTCGACAGTGCTATCTTCATTTGTTGACTTGAGAATATAAGTGAGAATGTCACTTGGTACATCTTCACCAGTCTTAATGGCCTTCCTTCTTTCATCGATTAGTTTCTTCCCGGTATCCCTCACAAACTGAATTGCAGCAATAATTGAACTTTGATAGGCATAGCTGTTGATGTTGATGAAATAAAATGGGTGTGTAAGGCACCAAATTGGTGCAGCTAAACATTCTTTAAAGGCAGCTGGGAATATAGAATCTCCTTCAATTATTTTTGAATCCATACCAAAGGCAACCTATCAAGAAAGGAAACATTAAGTATCAGATTTTTTGTGGTTAATTTATGACCAGTTGAATACAACTCATTCAAAAAATACCCCATAATGTAATTAGCACAGGAAATACAATGCAGAAATGTGTAAGTGATGCACAACGTAAGACCAAAATGTTCTAAAACACCATAATTCTTTCCAAAATTATATTTCCTTTAGGTAGTCTCATCAACATTAGTCCCAAGAATAACCTTGGTAACTTGAAATTCTAATCACGATTATCATAGTTGTTTAACTTGTTGTGATTGTCTTGCATTAAAAACTTGAACTTTTATTGACATTTTGTTGTAAATCATATTTGTGTTCGTTAACATGAAAACTTACTTGACCTGCATATAATTTAAGCATTAATTTATAAAATTAATATAGTTGAGTCAAACTTAAGTATCCACTGGGTGCTTGGAAAATTTTCACCTAGAAAATGCAGGCCTCAGACAAAAACACAATTTTACCAAAAAATGAAAACATCAGACCCCTTGGGTGTCCCACAAACACAAATCCGTATACTCCAGTGGACCTTTTATATATGTGAAAACAAATGTGTCATGTGCCTTTTACTCTTGTTATTTAGCTTAGCAACCAGGGCCCAGTTGTCACAAATCCATAGTTAAAAATATTACGGATTACTGATAACTAAGGTTTTAATTTTACCCGTCAGAAAAGCCTGACAAATGAATGTAATTTTATGCCACAACAAAACAAAAATGTAAGCCAAAACTGAAGGCTATTTGACATTTTTGATATGATTATTGTTAAATTAATATTATTTCTTTCTGAAAATCTTGTGGATATTTTTTGATCAATAAGTAAACTCCAATGTGAGTTTCCAGTAATTCAGGATTAGCTCAATCAGGCTTTCGACAACTGGGTTCAGTATAATCAATATTCAATTTTTTTTAATTTAACCTTTTTGTTTGAACAAATTCAGGGGTTACCAAGGAATTCTATGTCTGTCAACTTACATGTGGCTTAATAACTAACCCTAGCACTATTTGTTTGCAAGTTTAAACTAACATTTAAACTAAGACTTTTAATGAAATAAATACTTAAAATAGACTTCAACAATATATGATTACAAATCAATTTATAACCGGACATTCATTTTATCATCTGCAACGCTCCCCCTACCCATGGACTACTTATTCATACCAATCAATTTTATTGGAAAACTAAATCCTACATAATTTTTTTTCCCAAAAAAAATGATTTTGGGAGCTTTAAGCATATTTCTAGGGGCCTTGTGGAAAAATGATGCCCTACTAGTCTGGCAAATGGGTCCCAATGAAGATCATGCATCCATATCTGATTTCTTCTTTCAGTAAAAAGTTGATGAAATCCTCTTCCACAAGAGTTCCCTGCTAGCAAAGATCTCTTCTTTTCTGCATTCACTGGACTGACGAGTACTAGAAAAGAAACCTCTGCCAACGGTCAGAACTTACTTTGATACAACTGCCGTCCACTACCTTGGACAGCACTCTTCGAAACGCATGTCCAAGGATATGTTTGCTGACTGTAACTTGGGCCCGTTGTGTCACGTACATTCCTTTACAGTAATTCTGCTGTTGTTAAGTGAGCCCATACAACATGTGAAGTATCATGTGAGGATTTGGTCGCTAAATAACAGCCGCGCATGCTCAACACAGTGATTTTCTACCCATAGCAGAGGTATCTTTTAGCCCCAAGAAAGCAAATGAAAAGAAACCTCGGCTAGCAGGGAACCACAAGGGGGGTGTTGGAAAATAATTGGAATCTCTCTCTCACCTTACCACTGAATAGAATATTATTTAATTAAACCACAAAATAGGTATCACAATTCGAAATATTTTCCATCCCATTGTACTGGTCAGATCTTCAGCACATCAACATTTTTTTAAAAATATTTTAACAGTACAAACTCTTTGCCCACCTTCGCAATTATGTCAAGAGTAATTTTGTTAAACTCATCAGCCATCAGTACTTCGGTTTTTCCATCAGCCAACTCAGTTAGCTTTTCCAGGAAAACGTCACAACTTGCATTAAACTGCTCAGTTAGTTCCTTTAAATAAGTTTTGTGAAAAGCAGGATTAAGTGAAAGTCGTTTTACTTTCCATTTCTCGTGATCGGTTTCTGTAACTAGACCTTTTCCTAGAAACCTCTCTCCAAAGACGTATGCTAGTTTATTGTATGACCAAGCATCTTTCGGATAGTTGCAAGTAATGAGCACTTTCTTTGCTAAATCAGCTTCTGAAACATAAATAATGGGAAGATGAAACAACCAGACGACCATAACTGGGCCATATTCTTGGGCTAGTAGATTCAACACTTGCACTCCACTGTAACCATGCTTCTCTTTAAGACGTTGAATTCCCTTGACATTTCCCCAGAAAAATCCGTCACGCTTGGGGCCTGGAATGTGATCCAGTTTCTTGTGTTTGTGATGCAGGTGTACTACGAAGCAAAACACTAGCGTGAAAGAAGCTAAACACATGCATACAAGGAGAAAATAAAGGATTGCGGCCATAGCCATGCTGAGTGCTGGCTGTTGATACTGGAATGCTTGAGGGGTGGAATGTTTGTAAAAGTGTTTGTGACTACCACCGACAACATGTGACAACCATCAAAGATGCAACATGGAGGCGAAACAAAACGTCATATGCTAAGTCACGTGCTATTCTCATAATTTTAGGGCGCGTTCGATTGACCCTATTCCCGAATAAGAATACGTGGAGTGATGATAAAAGCGGTATGTTTGGTGCGTTTCGAAGCAGCAAGGATAATAAAAATATGTTTAAAATAGCATTTTAGCAGATGTTTGACAATTTTAATGTGAATCTCCGCAAAAACGAAGGCCGTTTCTAACTTATATTCCACGTATTCCTATTCCGGATTACGGTCAATCGAACGCACCCTTAATTACAACTGAAAGGTCGTCTGGTTTAACTGCAGGATGCCCGGCCACTCCTAAACACTTCCAAAAAAGATTGCAGCTACGGGGCTACTTGGTTTCATGGCCATGTTCAAACAATGGCTAAGTTTTCATCTGCTTAAAATACGAACAAATAACAAAAAAACCTCAGGATACTGCTTACCTCGTTCTTATAAAGAGTGAAAGGTGAGGCATCCCATAGCGACGATCGTCAGGGATATAGAAATACAACTGAGGTTACTTAAACCCTTCTTGGGTGTCCTCCACCAAAACAATTCGTACATGTGCTCTTTTCAAGAAAACCCCCACAAAATATATGCCTTTGAAGAGGGCTTGCTGCTATGTGGAATGGCCTTAACAACAAAGTTAAGGAGGCGCTTGAGCTCAACTCTCTCGGGTCTGTTACAATTTGTGGGATTTGTGGAAGAACTTATTTTAGTTGTTATGAACCTTGTTAGGTAATTCATATTTCACAAGAAATATCATTTCCCACCAATATTGTGATGTTCTTCGACTTCTCATTCTACGAGGACAGTCAGTCATACTTTTGTAACAAAGAGTAGAAATATACCTTGAAACCACTTTCACTGAAAAAAGCTCTAACTGCAAAAAGCGCGCGAAAAACCTCGTTCCGTTCGCGGAAGAAATATCCCAACACCCTCTCCCATGGTCCTGCACTTTTTTTGTCACCAGCAGTCTTTGTCACCATGGTTCCAGAATGGATCACTGCGCATGGTTACACAGAAGCCAGCTGTGTCTTGAGCTTCGATTCTATGGAAACCTGGCTCGTTCCTTGCAAATTACGACTTTTCACGATGTATCTGCGATCACTCTTTGCTAATAGATTTTTCATTATTTCGAGGGTATTTCTGTGGAATTAGTGTGTTCATGGCATCCAACATTGTTGTGTTCCAACCAGATGCAACTGCAGAATACATAAAGGTTTGTTGCTTCGAAATTAAACTATTTTTCATAACTTCGTTTACAATCTTCTCCCAGGATCGACGATAATTTTGTTAAATATCACTTGGAAATTCCAATTTCAAAGCTAGTTATAACAAGGCACATGGGATTACGAGTCTCTTTTAATCTTGCGATTTAAGCGTAACCTTGTGCAACTTTACAGGAAGTGCATTGTCAACAAGGTCGCCTTCATTTGAAATATAAGTATGCAGCGCTGTGCTTTACCTCGAATTTATCACCCGTTAATTATCCAAACAGCTTCCCCCATTTTGCCACCAATAAGAGCTATTTGTAAGGCTATTAAAAGCTATTAAAAGAAGCTTGTATCTCAAAGAGAATGTGTACGAAAAACGTTAACTGCCAAAAGGTCATCGTAAATGATCTGAAACGTTTACAACATCGATTCTTGTTTGTCGACATTCAAATGTTCTCTCTAAAGTTATCTACGTGGAGCAGGTTGGCTTAGAAAACGAGGATGTTTCTTGGAATTTTGTTTGAAGGGTATGGCTATCTTAAATTTTGCTTCATGAAATATTTACGAATGAAATACGACAAAAAATACCCCTGTTCATGACAAAGCGAGGACGCCAAAAATTAAGAAATCACGCCGATCAATGTTAGAGGGTTTACCCTGCAAGAGTTAACAAAGCAAACTTTCAGTTGGTTTTTTTAGTCTTTGTCGAAAACAATTCATCGCTTGTTTTTCTGAGGCGCGAAATGTTTATACCCCGTCGCCCCAACATCCGTGCTATACATTTATGTTTCCAGTCATCTGACATTCGGGGCATAAATAATGAAAAATCAAATCTAAGACTCGAATGAAAAAAATTTCCTTTGCGTGTCTTGTGAAAAATTGCCACTCGTTGCCTTTTCTTTCCGAGCAAGATTCTCACTGTTAAGTTTGTTGTTTATCGGGCTTGCTTACACAAAATATTTTACAAAGTAAGCAAACTCTATTTGCTTTCAGATGCAATGAAATATAATTGTAATCATGTCATATTTTAGATGAGTTTCAGAACCACTCATGCAAAAGAATGTCAATCTTAACGGATTCTTCAGGGTGCAATGTAATTAGATTCATTTTTTCAGTTTGCCCTTTGAGCAAGCTGTAGCCAGGATGTACTAGACTGACTGTCATTTTCACTAGCCCAAGAGAAATCCTTGTAAGCACAATAGTAATTTCCTCAAAACATTTCCCCAAAAACTTCATTTACCCGCTATTATCCACTAGCCCCAGGCTATTGGGCAAGCGTGGGTTGTACTAAAAGCCAGAATCCGGAATCCAGAATCACAGGTCATTGTTTTACCAATACAGAGAGTAAAAACTATATTTAACATTCATAAAAGCTTACCTTAGGCCTAAAAACGTTTGTTTAGGCCTAATTAGGCCTGAGGTTAGCTTTTATGAATGTTTTATAGTATTTACTCTCTGTATTGGTAAAACAATGAACTGTGATTCTGGATTCCGGATTCCGGATTTTAGGACAACCCGGCAAGCATTTCTTTGCACACTGATTCATACATGTAATTACATTGTCCATTAAATTAAATGTTTGTTTTTCTTCTGCCAAAGTTTATATTTGCCTCATTGCATCATATTAAGCTCAATTTCATCATATTAAGCTCAATGCCTTAACCCTAACCCTAACAACCATACCCCAGCTCCTAAAACTGTTTCAAGAGTCATGTCTTTCTCTGGTCCTGTGGTTTCTTTCTTTTTCTATGTGGCTGTCAGAAGGAGGTTTTACTGATGAGCAAGCCAAAAGTCTGCATAAAACAATGAGAAAGATTAATATTTTCATGGTTGACAAGAATTTGCAATATTTGCAAAATCTCAAGATTAGTTCTGATGCATTTTACTCCTACATTGTAGGCTTTGCTGATGAAGACAAAAAAAAACCTTGCTGACATGAACCAAGTAATTATATATAATCACTGAAAAACTGTGGATGTTTGTATATCCACGATGTTTGTCTAATCTTAAACTTTGGTTTACTTAATCAACTGATTGAATCTACTTTAATCCTAATAAATTAAACTTCCAAAGCATCTTGTAATATGCTGATTGGATTACTGGTAACATAGTTTTCAATACAGTTCCTGTTCATTGCAGCAAACTGTTCAAGGCAACCAAGCAATCAATGAACTTGTATTCAAGCACATCAGTACCATCTCCTCAGAAGATCTTCAGTCCATTGTGGAACATGTAAACCCTGGTCTTGATTCACTATCCATTCACAACTGTCATTCCTTCGATGATGGATGTGCCTGTAAGATGTCACAGCATTGCCCACAGTTGACAAGTGTTTCTTTCTCGGGGACATGTGGAAATCTGTCATCAGTGGGTATTTCTTATTTTGTGGAAAACTGTGTTACTCTAAGACGTGTTACAATCGTGTCATCTGAGTTGGATGAATCATTTGATAAAAACAGTGAGAATCATGATAACGACACCAGCAGTGACAACCAAGATAATGACAAAAGCTGGGTTTTGAGTGATGACATTTTTGCATCATTTCTTCAAAGAACAGATTTGGAAGTGGAACACTTTGCACTTTGTGGATTTGAGAGTATCACGCCAAATGGTTTGACACAGTTTTTAGCTCATCTTGGGTCACATCTTACGTCACTGGATGTCAGTGAACTTTCTGCAGTGAATGATGACATTGTTGGAGGAATTGGTGATATTTGTTCAAATTTACAAGATGTTTCTTTTTCTCATTGTAAATTGACTGATAAAGGCATACAGCTGTTTTGTTCTAAATGCAAGTTGCTTGAAAGTGTTAACCTATCTGGGTGTCAAGACATTTCAGATGCTTCAATTGTTGCACTTTCGACAAACTGTACTTCTTTAAGAATTGTTCAACTTGAATGGTGTCTCAGATTGACTGAAAAATCTTTAGATGCTCTGCTGTCAAAATGTCATCATTTAACGTTTATCAACATGTCACAGTGTGCAATTAAACACATACCTTTTTCCTTATTAAATAATTTATCACTCAAGGAACTAAAGGTGGAAGGTTGCACTGCTCTAAAATGTCCTCCACTTAACCTGGCAATTCAAAGTCTAGAGTCCTGTTGTGAATTTTTGAAGAAATGTCATCTGCAGCCATTGTGCCGTTTGACATTTCTTGGAAATCAAGGCAGTGGGAAAACAAGTTTAATGGCAAGTCTTTCCGCAATGACACAGTCATTTCCCGATACTTCCACAGAAGGTGTGCATGTTACATCTTGGAAACCCTTTCAGAGTGGAAAAGGTTTGTATTGCATTTTTTTTGTTCTTGTTCATTTGAGAGGAAGTATCACCCTGTTCATAGTTTTCTTTGCATTATTGCATTGTTGCAGAAAATATTCATTATCCTTCTCCTCCCCCTGGCCAAAAGAACTTTTCACTAAAGGTGTCTTAACCATAGAAATGCCAGTTCTCTTTATTCTTTGTATGTTAAAATAATGTTTATCATACTTATGGTAGTAATGTTAAACCCAGTTCACCATTGCTAAACTTTAAAATCATGAATGTTGGTTTCACTTATTTATGAATATGTGTATATCATAAAGAATGTAACACAGGAGTTTAGAGCTATAAGGCTCACAAGTGCATTTCGTGATTTAAAGGCACAAGTTATGTTTTGAAAGTTTTCAAAATTGGAGAACTTTCAAAACATCATGAGTGACCATAAATCACAAAATACACAAGCAAGTTCATGCAATTTTGTAGTTCTATTCTCCACAAAATCACTCCATTGCTGTTTCCATAGCAACGTTTGTATTGCACACTATAACCTATTTATGCATTTGTCATTGACCAATCAGAAATGCCACATTGTTTTGAGTATATAATAAGTTTGCTTAAAGTGCCCCTGTGACCAAAAAATCAATTCATATTTTTCTTTGGATTTCAAAACTATGTTAACAAAACACTAAGTGACCCACATTTTAAGCCTTGATTTCAAAAAGACACCTCTTCATTTTTACTGTAATTTTCCTATTTAATGGTCCACCATTACTAACATTATGTTCTTGAGAGAGCTGGATCGAGGAGAAAATGACGTCAAAGGCTCACTAGTTTAAGAATGGAATACGTGTGTACGCCGCAGAATTAATATGCAGCACGGGGGTTTTGGGCTTTCAGACTTTTAAACTCACGCTTTGCATATATAATAAGCTGCGTTCACATGCTGAAATTTTAAGCTAGTGAGCCTCTGATGTCACTTTTCCCTGGATCCAACCGTCTGAGGTGCAATCGGTCAGTTTTGAACGTGAGTAATGGCGGACCGTGAAATCCAAAACTTACACTCAAAGTAAGCGGCCTTTGGATAAAAATCAAAGCTCAAAATTTTGCCAGTCAGGTGTTAAGCAAACACACTTTCAAAATCTGAAGGAAAAAAGGAAGTGGTTTTTTTGATCACAGGGGCACTTTAATACGATGCAATAACTAAGTTACTTCTTTTTCTCAATCCATCCCTTTGAGGACTAATCAAATTAATGGTTAACAACTATTTACCAAAGTGGAGATGGCTAGTGGTGGATGTTTCCCGAGCTGCAAAGCAGCGAGGTAAAGATCCACTGGTCACTGACATTGAGGTGAATGGTTGTTTTAGTATTATACTAAAACAGTGAGATAATTTCTTCATGCAACGATTGCAATATTTGCTGGTGCAAATCCTGCGCGAGTTGCTTTTAGGTGAATAGTAAAGGATAATTCAGAGTTGGAGTAGCCAATCAGAGTGCACCTTCGACGCTATCCACTGTTTTAGTCTATACTACTGTAATATGATTTATTCTTGTTTGTTACATTGTAAATTAGATTGTCATCTGTCAGTATATATAGTCACTCTTGTCAAGTCCAACCATTAGTGTGATTGCACTCACTGCAGAATGCAAGGTTTTATTTTAATGAGCTTTGGCTTTAGGTTAATTTGTAGAGAAAAATACACACATACCATATTGACTTGCATAAGTTTCGTGCATGCTTTGATTTTGTCAAACATTTGGTACTGCAGTTTCACAAGACTAGTACATGTATTAATTTTTGCAATCTCAAGGAAAATTAGAGCAAAAGTGTACTAAAGGTCTCAATTTTGTCACTTAATTATTTTCTCAAACCCTGAGCTGAGTACAATCAAATATTAAGTATGTGTAGTCATCTGTCAGTATATATAGTCACTCTTGTCAAGTCCAACCATTAGTGTGATTGCACTCACTGCAGAATGCAAGGTTTTATTTTAATGAGCTTTGGCTTTAGGTTAATTTGTAGAGAAAAATACACACATACCATATTGACTTGCATAAGTTTCGTGCATGCTTTGATTTTGTCAAACATTTGGTACTGCAGTTTCACAAGACTAGTACATGTATTAATTTTTGCAATCTCAAGGAAAATTAGAGCAAAAGTGTACTAAAGGTCTCAATTTTGTCACTTAATTATTTTCTCAAACCCTGAGCTGAGTACAATCAAATATTAAGTATGTGTAGTCAAAAGCAAGTTATACATACAGCTTGCCAATAATTACAAGTACCCTAAATGGGAGGTTTTGACATTTCTTTTATGCTCCCTTAGTAATACGTACTAAACTATAGATTGACACTTTCTTGTTTGCACAGAGACAAACATTAATTTTGAACCTTATGTTTAGAGTCTGTAGACCTTGGCACAGATGTTAATGAGAAGATGTTATCACTTATTGTTGAGATGTGGGACTGTGGAGGAAGATCTGTAAGTGAAACTGTAAGGTTAAGGTTTGAGGTTGAGATGCAAACCTCATCAACACCTTTAATCCAAATCTTTTTCCTGTTATACTTATAATTATTTCTTACATGTACGTTTTTTGCATGGGCTGTAACTTATTGTTGTATAGATGCCAGGATTTCGGTTAGCCAGGTTTCTCATTTTCTTGAAAGTTAATGCAAAAGTCAACATTAAATCAATCACTTCCTGGCAGTTTGTCAACTTAGTTATTTGTAGCTGTAACAATTTGCAAGTTTGTTTTATCAAGTTTCAACCCACATTCCTCGTCCCCAATCTGCAATATCTGTTCCTTATTGTATAATAAGCTTAATAATGCACACATTTGGATTGATTCTCTCAACTTTTAATATTTCTTTATTATATCAACAAATAGATGCCATGTTGCCATGCATCCGTTAATAGATTACAGAGGAAGTCAAAATGTGAAAAGAACAAAAATGGTCAAACAAGTTGCACACATAGTTCTAGCCAAAAACGTTGCCCATAATCTTCACTGAACTAGTGTTTTAGACCTACTTGGTGTTGGAAATTTCATTATTCCCGTCTATGACAGAAAAGCAGCGCCTTTGGCAGCTGAAGAAACTCCATTTTAGTTTTAGGAATTGGTGAAAATTTCATGTTGACCATTATTTTGGATTACTCCAAATGACAGAATATTAGACGTGGCAAGTTTATAAACAATTAAGAAGAATTCAGGACATGGTCGCAGTGGTCTATAAATCACTTTATGGTGCAATGCCTGCATACATGTACATAATTACGTATCTTATTAGTTACAGTGAGACTTACTGTAACATATACGGATTAAGAGGCATGATTATTAGCTGCAACAACCACATATACATGTAGACACTACAAGCTATGGCAAACGTTGCCTCAGACTCACTGCTGCAAAATTTTAAAACACTAATTAATTAACTGGTGAACTGGCATAACATCAGGGCAGGAAAACCCCCAGATTTGATTGCCTGGGGCAAATAAATTTTGCATTTTGGTGGTCCAGTGGGCATTAGTGAAATTTGCCTCAGCCATCTTGTTAATGATACTTTTCAGTAAAACACGAACATTGCGCACCTATTCTTGGGTTGCACGTCAATCAAGTGAAAACATAAATCGCTTACCATGTAACAACGGGTCTGAGTCTCAGGGCAGTGCGATATTCCGTACTTGAATTATTCGGCAAAATATACCACTCAAATTTGTAGAGTTTAGTATGGAGACGCCATATTGGTGTACTGCTGAAGTACACCAACATGTTGGCCGGAAACCTGCAGAAACATCTGGAATTTAGTTTAATAATAATAATAATACTTTATTATTTATATAGCGCACTCTCCAAATTGCCCAAATGCGCTTTACATACATCAGTTAAAAAAAGAAATTTAAAACCTATTATACATACATCCGTTCAAAAAGTCTAAAACCTGTTATACATATCTAATTAACACCTAAATATAAGAATATAAATAACATAAAAAATTAATAATATGCTAATTTAAAAAGATGTGTCTTGAGTTTCCGCTTAAAAATTGCAATACTAGGACTACACTTGATGTCCATAGGTAGTTTGTTCCACAAACAAGGCTGTCTTTAACACTTTCTGCTGTAAAATGAATTAACTAGCAAACATTTGTATGATACTTCTCCTAGTATATTGGCTGCTTAGACCACAAAAACACGAGGGGAATCAATGTTTTTATGCAACTGGCAATTGTTTTCGAAAGCCATCAATATGTCACGCACTGTGAAAAACTCTGA
>NW_027179680.1:0-5000 GCF_036669935.1 Montipora foliosa | reverse complement strand
GAGAGGATTTTTCTCCAAGTATTCCCATTTCAACAAAAACCAGCATTAATTTGATGTGCCTTACTTTCATTTGCATTCTCCTCAATTAATAGAGCACTTTCAGCTCATAAGTAACAAATTTGATCTCCTGTGAATTATCTACTTTAGGATACAGAAATTTGGCCTACGTCACAAACAGAGGGGCACATCCAAGTCGGCTGGCGTTACAAGTTTCGTGATCGCGTGACAGTTGACAGTGTCACGCCATTGTTTATCGGTGCATGCGCAAATCTGAAGCCCTCCTGCGAGCTCTGCACATACTGGAACTCAGGTGTTATCCTAAAAATTGGTCCGGTCATTGTGCGGATGTCATCTGATGACACCACCGTAGATATGATTGGCCGATGCAAGATCACAGATGGAAGTAAGCAGGCTCTTATCATGACGTGGGTTGTACTGGCAAAGTACTTTTACGTCTTTGAGACGCTGTTGACGAACTACAAAGGGATTTGCCCAGAGGTAACAAATTGAATTCATCTGGCTAGTCATTGCAGGAAATAAAAGCTTGTCATTCAAATTTTTGATATAAATTAACTTTTTGTTGAAATCTAAATTAAATGAAATTACATGCTTTACGTTAAGCGTTAAAAGCTGAAAAGTCCTCATGAAAAATTATGATGGGTTTATGTCTTTTGAAAAGTAACAAACTCAGTAAGCAAAACAAGAAGTTAGTAAGCAAGTGATGTTTGAAATATTTTGTAGAAAGAAAGCTCGTCTGTTGTGGTGTTAATAGATTCTCATGGCTGGACTGGATCTAGCATGAAATGGAGGCTAATGAGGGCAAATTTAATAACCCTTATTCTCTATAGCCGCCATGTTGGTTTTCAAATTGTCATGTAAATTAGCCATGTGTTATGCTGGGGGGCAAACATTGGAATAAAGGCAAATTGCGGAAAATCGGCTCGTCGAAATATTGAATTAACATTGCTAAAAGTAAATTTTTGAATTTAGAATTAAGTACATTTTTTAATCATTTTATATCTTTTGATTACCTCTGACATTTCGACTTTCTACTTCGTTATCTGCTCATTTTTCACTAAAAAAAACATCGAAGTAACATTCTATTTTACTACTTAGGTGATAAACATTCAATGAACGTAAAACAAATCATCTGTGTGGCTAAGATGTTCGTTGTAACCTCTCGAACTTGCGATGTTTGCCCCCTCAGAAGTGTGTAGCTAATTTGCATGATAAAGGCAAATCCAACATGGCGGCTATCGTGAATAAGGTCTATTTCTGTGAAAAGATTTGCCCGCATTAGCCTCCATTTCATGCTAGACCCAGTTCAGCCGTGAGAATTCGAAAATGGTTTATTTTCAAACTCCGTTACCAGAGTACATGGATGAAGATTGGCGATTTGGCAAAAAGGGGGCGTGCCTTCAATGTTGAGGCAGTATTCTCATCCCTTTCAGGTGACTGTGCCAATTTTCGGCTGTAA
The DNA here is from genome assembly GCF_036669935.1 of Montipora foliosa. Taxonomy (NCBI): domain Eukaryota; kingdom Metazoa; phylum Cnidaria; class Anthozoa; order Scleractinia; family Acroporidae; genus Montipora; species Montipora foliosa. The sequence goes on along the minus strand of NW_027179680.1, from coordinate 3,523 downwards.
CAGACCAAAGCATAAGCCACTATACGAGCTTGTCAGTGAATACAATTCTCAAGTCAACCATCATGCAAACTACTGCTGGTTTATACCACCTGCAGGTGAGGAATTACGTTGAAATATATGATGTAATAAATACATAAAATTTATGGTTAGGATGATCATTTGTCGGAAAAGTGAACTAAATGAAAAGTCTTAATTAAAAGAAAACGCATAAAATTGTATGAGTATATTAGTCCTTATTGCCCCCAATGGGGCATAGGGCCGCCAAAAATTGTATGAGTGATAGAAATAAAATATGTACTTTATCAGCAACTATTTAAAAAGTCTTTAATTAATCTTGATCTAAGATGAAATTTAAAAGAGGACACAGACTCCAAAGTTTTTAAGTTTTGACTAAGATTGTTCCCTGTATCCACTGCTCGAGAATAAAAAGTTTTCTGTCCAGTGGTTGTTCTATACAAAGGAATATTCAGAAGCCGTTATTTCCGGGTTGGCGTTTGGGAAACCTTAATACGAGTTTTGGAGTGATTACTAAGGTAGTGCGGCGCACATCCAGTCATACACTTAAACATTAAAACAGCGTCGCGAAAGTGTAAACGTTGTTTAACAGGCAACCAGCGCAACTCTTTCAAAGTTGGCGTAATATGATCGAATTTCCTTGTACCTGTGATGATGCGCGCAGCAAAGTTTTGGACCAATTGCAATTTGGCAATATTCTTTCCTGATGTGTTAGACCATACAGATGAACAGTAAAACAGCGTACTGAATACCAAGGCATTAATGACTATTAAAAGCAGGTCGTGATTGAACTCATGCTTGACGCGGCTGATCCGACCAAGGCTCGACATACAGGATGAAACTTTTTTTTTTTAATATGAGTATCAAAAGTGAGGTTTGGATCCAATTAAATATATGGGAATAGAAGTTAGAAATCCTTAGGGGAGCAGGGGTGGCGCAGTGGTGAGAGCACTCGCCAATGTGGCCTGGGTTCGATTCCCAGTCTCGGCGTCATTTGTGTAGGCTTGTTGGTTCTCGTCTCTGCTCCGAGAGGTTTTTCTCCGGGTACTTCGGTTTTCCCCTCTCCGCAAAAACCAATATTTGATTTGAATTGAGTTAATTTCATTACTGTTCCCAATTAGTGCTCTAGCGCTACAGCCATTGACACTTAAATAAAGTTGTTATTGCTATTCGTACGGAGATTCACATTAAAATTGTCAAATACCTGCGCAATGTTACACTTATCTTTATTATCCTTGTTGCTTCAAAATGCCAGACATACCGTTTTAAATCATCACTCCATGTATATTCTTATTCCGGAATAAGGTCAATCGAACGCACCCTTAGTTATGTTACAAAAAAGAAAACTCGAATCGATTTGTACAGTGGGAAGCATATTGCGCATTAAATCGAGTCTGGGTTGTAATCCCTGAAAGTTATCACTTATTTCATGAGCATACCTGCGTAGATTACTTTGCTCATGTCAGTCAATAGCAGTCCAGTTTGCTGACAATCGTCAAGTCGCGTTAGAGCTGTGCGCCAATGTTCTTCAAGTCTCTTGAGGCCGGTTTCATAGTTATTGCGTCTCTGTAGGCAGGAGGATTATTAATCAATACCTCATAAAATGCATAATATAACTGGATTGGTTTTAATTTTGTGAATTTGACAGCTTTGCACGTTGATGAGCACCTGGAGATTCCAGGAGACTCCATCAGTTGGCTGGCTAATATCGCATGTGAGTATATTTAAGTGATAAGACAATGTGCCCATAACTTGCTTTAACATACAAGGATGGCCAAGTTATGCCCTTTTTTTAATTTTTTATTGGAAAGCCAAGCAAAGTTGTGGCATCATCTAGTTATTTGCTTGTTTTGTTTTGGATAGCTAAAACTGCACTTCAAGCAACTTTTAAGTGTGTCAGGTTGCGAAAACATTATACAGTGCATTTTCAAAGTACCGGAATTATACAAAATTGCGCTTTTTAAAACCGTGGAATGTGCCAAACAATGAGGGACTACGTCCCTTGCTGAACATATGTGGGGTTCTTAAACATTCTACGTAGTTCATGAACAAGTATTTTAACACGGGACATAGTTCATCGCCCTTTTGCGACAAGTCTAACCGATATCAAATGTCGTTACAAACGGAGCACCCATTTAATGACCCAATTGCTACACTCTCGTCACCACAGCCTCGGATCGTCCCGACCCTCAGTCATGCGCAAAAAAGAGAAGAGCTCTTGGGTCGAGATTGCAGATTGCTATTGTCCCGACCGCCGACGGGTCAGTTGTACCCGTGCTAGAGATGGCGGGTTCGAACCCAGACCGGATCAATATCTTCACATGATTACACTTTCCTAGGACCCAGTCTCACAACCCTCCAGTGCTATTGACACTTCGGGACTTTAAAAAACCCTCACACGCCTGAAGCGGAAGTGAGGCTATTTGCTTCGCCAAGACGAAAACTCGGACCCAAGACCTCCGGTACGGTAACCCATAAGGCATTGCTCTACCGTAGCTGAGCTGATCACTCCTTCGCGGCTTTATTGCCCACTCTGTGCAGAATTTATCCCTTCAGTGTATCTCATTAATGTGGATGCGCCTACATGAGTGCAGTTTGTGTTGACTTTGAATTGTGATGGAATATTTCTTTAGACAAATCGATGCTGTACATTAGTTATCATCCGGATCAACAACATGAAGTAAAACTGCTGCAAATGTCCCTGGACACGGCCGGGTTTGATTGTGTGGGGGACTGGGGACTTGCCGGTACCACAGGACACGAACTTGTCGAAAAAAGGCGGAAGATCATCGCAGGCTCATCTCTGTTTTTAGCTTTTATCACTCCGCAGTAAGTGTTGAAATTTTAGTGAAAATCTAATGCTGTGGTTATATGGCTTATGGTGTTTATTACTAGGGGTAATCGAAGCTTAGGCGAGTGCGCTCGATGTTTGTAGGGGTACAGGTAGATATTTATGGAGAAGGGTGGATGGTTCGTGCGGTAGATAAATGTTATTACTGCATAAATGAACGTGACAACTTGTTAAATGTAATCATTAACTATTTATTTGGAATTCTACAAGTAAACAACTACTGAAAATTACTCTAAAATGGAACTGTTACTTGCAAGTCTTTTCAGCTTGCGGTATTAAAGACTTGAGAATACTTTTCTGTGCTGAACGCTGGGACACAATAAATTGTGTTTGAACAGGAACATGTGTATTCTAGCGAGAAATAGCGGACAATAAAGTTATTATTTGAATTAGCAGGAAATCACGTGTAACATTCTATAGAATTTGGTGTCCATTTTGGAACTAAACTGAAGTGAACATGAATATTCTGAATTGGAAAAAAGGATTTTTGCACTTTGGTAGATAACAACATTTGTTGGAGCTTCAAATAGCCTCTAGTGAAACTTTCATGAGCTAAAAACTGTTTGTGGATCTTTTAGGACAGCTCAAAATACAGAATATGATATCCAACATAATCTTTGCTAGTGATTTTATATTTGTCGCGGCTAGATTCTTTAC
>NW_027179679.1:0-16317 GCF_036669935.1 Montipora foliosa | reverse complement strand
ATACTGGTCACAACAAGAATTGGTATTTCTAGAATGTCTGAACAGATCTTTAATTACTAAATCCCCAATATCACCAGAGAATGTTCCCTGGCTCTCTAAATCTCTCTGGTTCGGCATTCAGCTCTGCAGAAGGAATTCCGGAGAGCATTTTGATAGTGATCATTGCTCTGGCACGTTATCCACAAAAAAAGCTGACGTAGCCGGTAATACGGCTGAGTCCCCTCACATCATTTTGCCAAGCCCCGAGGTGCGTACAGCCTTTCTCGAAACAACGAGCGCGCCTATCATTCCACTCTATAGTTCCTTCCTCATGCTGACTTACAATGGCCTGGAAAGCACAGTCATCCGTCTCTGAGGACCGGCGTCTTTGACCATGTCGAAACCACGCGAGGTTTCTTTGAAGTGTATCTTCATGTATTTGTCCCGAAGTGTTTTGCATTGTCACTGCTATTAGTCAGAACTTGTTGTAAGCTGCTGAGCTGCATGATAGGAATGTCGTATGGCGTAAAACATCGCCATTACAATCACTGTGTCACTATACAAAATGGCATGCATATTCAGGCCACGTTTCTCACAGCAAGTTAGCATTGTTTCACTTGCACATATCCTCAATATGTTCGATGTACTGCGATCGATTCAACCAAAGCTCTCTCCGTCGCTTGCACTTTGCTCATCAAAGCTTATTTATTTTCCAACACTAGTCTAGTGTGACTTGCTGTGTGACTTTCCGCATTGAAGTACGTACTTTTTTCATCAGTGGTAGATGTTCCCAAGCTTAAAAGGAGATCTAAGGAACTATTTTTGGCGTTCTGGCGCGTGCTTTCTCTTCCGTCTCTCTTACAATTAAATGGCAGTAAAAAATCAGGCCTGATGAGTAGACTATGGCCAGTTTCGGGACCAACTGTTTGTGGCTCCACATAACATATGATCTTAGTAAGGTGTGTGTAAGTCTTTCGTTAGAGTTCTGTTCCTATCACCCGGTTTTTATATCGGAGTAAACAGCCCTCCCTTATGATGTGCTCTCAAATGATCGATCTCCAGAAAGCGCCCTACTATTTCCTTTCCGTTCAAGAACTCTAGATTTGTACTCCATCGTTTAATGACAGATTTTGTCTTACATGCTGCCGACATGATAACAGCGTGGGACAAAGGAGTGGCCATCTCACGGACCTCGCCACAATCGCTCTGCTTTTGCCTGAATATCATACCAAGATCTTTTGTGAGTATTTTTCGAAAATTCTCGGAGCCTACTTCTGGAGATGACTCTTTGTAACTCTTGTGTTTATAGAAGTGGATAGATATGTCTAGCGTAACCTCCACTCCTCCAGGAAAAACAGACTGGTATATATGCTCTTACCTTCGCAACAATCGTCCCACAACAACGCGCTTCAGCCTCAGTGCATTACTTTTTTTTCCTTAAGTCCAGCCACTAAGGACCTGGATTTTCTTCGAATGCATGTCGTATCTCGTCAACCGCCAACCGACTAACCTATCATGTCTCCTGCATTTAGTACAATGAAAGGTTCGTCGAACTGTTGTTTACACAAATTCTAATTTGTGTCAGCTTCCTACTCTTCTGGCACCGTCTATATATAGTTGCTTATCTTGAAAGGTAATAAAGGGGGCACAAGAGATTGTTTGTGTGCCTCGTCGGAAGCGCGTTCTCCTTCACTGTTTTCGGATTCGCGGTTCACTAGTCTGGTTCCATTGTGTTTCAGGTTCTTTTTGAAAGTCCGCTCAGAAAATGTACATTAACATGTCTGTTGTCTTGGGAAACGAATTTCATGGGGATTCGGCGCGAATAAAAGACCCCTGTTCATACAATCTCGCTGTTTTATGGGGCCACGTCACTGAATGTCGAAAAAAAAGTGCATAAGCGCTCCACCCTCGCATCGTCAAAACTCCTTGAAGTATTAACGTATCTAGCAACGTTTCGCACCGTTTTCCAGGAAACTAACACCTTGTAAAATTTTGTGTCCTCCACAGAGGTCAAGTAGCTCTTTTAGTGGCAAGCTGTTCTGGTACAACATCTTTATCCGGGAAGCATGTTTTTCTGGCTATAAACCGTGGAAGGCTTCTTAATATAAGTCCCACCCACCCCCCTCACCACGCTGATAGGTACCCTGTGAAGGTGTTCCTTTGTGTTGGCATAGATACATTCGCTGTACGAGAATCCACATTGCCACTAAAGACCATAGACTATCGAGCGGGTTTCCTGGGACTCTTTTTCTGAACTTCATCATCTGTACACATACCAGGCTTCAGGGGACGATTGTGAAGGGACCACTGTTATTTCTCTACGGTTGTAGTGCAGCAACAGGGCAACCAGATAAAATACTTTAGGGCAAAGGTAGAGTGACCGGCCGTTAGCCCATTCTGTGGAGGTATGATTCAATGGTCGACAAACGCATATCTTGTTGTTTTTTGCTAATAACTCTCCCCGCCACCAGCTAACTTTTACATTCATCTGAAACTCTGTGGATCGAGCTGAACACCAGCTTTCTTCGTTTGTCCGTGGAATAATAACATTGAACACTAAGAAAAGGGAGTAACTTACGAAGAATAATTTAGCTATGCATTTTGTCTGATCACGAAACACAGCAGACACAAAAGCACTTGTATGATGTAACCTAAGATCACGCGTTCCTTTTAAAAAACGGTGCGGAATCCTCTCTCTCGAGGACGAAGGCAAACAAGGAATACGCTGGAGTTTCGTGTTTGTTGTAGTTTTACTTTGTGCCATTTGAAATCAACGGAAGGGGGGGGGTGGGACGTTAGTGGTGAACCTCTAGGGTGCAGAACGTATTGACGAATGGTCAAGTGTAACCGTTCGGCAGATGAATGTGTCAGGCCAATGTTCACTGTCCTTTGCGTCCAGGGTCAATGGTCATCTGTCTAGCGTCCAGTCCATCCAATTGGTAGATGCACGCGTATAGTTGGGAGAGCAAGAGCGTAGGGTCAGAGATGCTCCAGGCACTGCAAGGCTGATCAAAGTGAAAATTCCCTTATACCGTGTCGGGTGTTGACTAAAATAGAAACGACTTGTTTTTCAAAAACACATTTATTTCAACATGTTTTTCTAAAATCTTCAAAGTCATCGAGAAACCCTAACTCAAATGTTGGGTTTTTTAACTAAGCCTTTAGTAACAGCAAGCTAATTTAAGTTTTACTGGTAAAAAAAGTTGTGAGAAAAACGTTTGCTGGCACAGAAATTTCCCACCACACAATGACGTCCAGTATGAACCATACTCTGTCGCGGGGCACCCCCCATTGTTCTTTTTCATAAAAAAATTAACCCAATCAGAGGCGTGCCTAGCATACATGCTATGTTACAAAAAGTTTTTTTCCAACCGTGCGGCAGCGCTATGAATCTAATATTTAGTTGACAAGTCAGCGTGCAACCAGCCCTTCAATGTGAACGTCTACTTCTTATCGTTGTCTTGTCATCATTTGAAATGGCGTCTTCGTTTTCAAGGCAGGATAATTCAGAAACGTCTCTGTCTGCCGATCCGTCAATCCCTCAATGCCATTGGTGACAACTCTCAGGTTAGTGTATAATTTTTAAACTTCGAAATGCAATGGCTAACCAACTTATTTTTCAACAACAATTTCAATAGGTAGGAAAATAATGAACCTGATGGCTCTGATACAAAGAGACTATCTTTCGAATCTGGAGGGGAAGCTGGCCTTTGGTGCATCACAAGAAAGTTGTGGTATCTCGAACTTTCTAGCACTTCTGTGCAGCTATATGTTTTGAAGCAAGTAACGTGGGCGCCGGCTAGCATATATTGACAATCCAATCAAACAACAGAAACTGGTGAGTAAACTTTTGTATTTGTCGTTTGTTTGTCAGAGGTGACGGATTTTTGCGCACCGGAGAAAATCGAAGTCTCGGTTGGAGACGGGGCGAATCTATACCTGCCAACTTTTTCTGAGATATAGGCGTGAGATTTCATCCTCGGAGTGCTGGGATTTTTAGAAGACGACAACGATCATTTCCGTAAGTCTTCTCCGAAGTACCTTGACCTTGAGGAGGTGTTTGTTTTGCCAAATTTTTAAGTGCAGTTGGGGCTCTGTTGGGGTTGGCTACGGAGAGCGAAAACCGCCTCCGCATTTTCCCAGTCCCATTTCTTAGGATGCGTATAAACGCGAGCTATCGCTCCTGTGCGTGTCACTTCCAAGAATCAGAGATCGCGAGGAAGGTAGTGTCATTTATGATTGTGGGTAAAGTCTCAGTTTGAGACTTTTTACCCACTATGTCATCGCGTTAAAAGAGAGAGGGAAAGAGTGCGTGTACTATTTTTCGCGTTGAACGCGCTGGTACTGTCGGCAACTGGGGTGTTAACTGCGTGATCTTTTTCGTGCTCCGCCCATTAACACAGCTGCTTAACGAGGTTAACGCGATTTTTCCTTGTGCCTTGCGGCTACAAACTACGTCTGGAATTGAGGAAGGTGAGTTATCATTGTTTAACAATGAATTTTTTACTCTTTTGTGTATCAATAACCAGGCTAAACCTTTCTGGTCCATCTATCCAAATAGTTGTTTTGTTCGACTCACAGGAGCGATCTACTTTTACATGGTCATGTTTTTTTCATTTGCTATTCCATTCCGTTTTCCTGACCATTTAATTACAGCAGTGTGGCTTTTGGGACGCTGGGTCAACTATGTGACTCCAGGAATGCTATTAACCACCTATACAAGAAGCTCACTGACCAATGATGCATTGTGGCCTAACAGGTGCCGTAAGGATGCCCCATCATAAACACAAAAATGTTGAACCGGCATTGCTGGCAGTGTGAGGAGCACAGAAAGGTGGCAACTATTGTGAGTTTTAACAGTTTTTGCTTTAGGTTTTTTTATCAATCGTTCTTGTATGATTACCGTATCATATACTTTGATTGACAGATTCAATTTAGAAATTTGATAACGCCATGTCTTATAATTACTTGAAAATTATCACTGCGGTCCCTGATGATGATTAAACAAAACATGGAATCGTGTTCTAATTATGTGATGAAACAACAATTATTCCTACACTAATTTTAGATTATTTTTGGGACTGCGTCATAAAACTTGAAGTCCGGACATTTTTTTAAACATTAAACTTTTTGTTATATTTTTGAGTTTGCTTTTGGGACAGATTAACCTAAGATGTTATTACAAAAGAACTCAGCTGTGAATACCACCGGGTCACATGATTAAATTGCACTCATAGATTTTTGTTTTGAGCTCAATAGATAGATACATTAACCACTTTCCTGACTTCACAAATTTGCTAGCTAATGTTGTTAAGTCAGCTGATTGGTGTTAGTGTTAATTTGGTTTCCAGAAAACCCTCCATTGCGAATGAAAAGTGAAGGACAAGCAAACCCAGCCACTGACCGTATTTTCAAATTATCTGTTAGAAGACAATATATACATATCATTAGAAGTATCATGGCTGAAGTTAATTTTGATAGTTACATTTTGTGTGTAGTATCCTGCATGGTCAAAAGGTGTCGGCACGTTTGTGGTTGACAGTGAGTTACAGATTGATCCAGATACCCAGAGACATAGCCCTTCCAACAGAACAGCTGATGTGTTCTGTATGAAGGAATTCCATGGAAGAAGAGAAGGAGGCAAGGGTAAATTTGTTCCTCTGGTAACAAGGAATTTCAATTTTGGGATAAAATGTTTTAAAGTTTTGGCATCTACACTGCCATTCCTAGACAAGAAACAGCCAAATAAATTAGCCAAGGGTTGTTTTCCAACAAGAGACAGGGAGAAATAAGAACAGAAAGTAGAACAGGAAGATTTGTCACTCATTTTGTGGACCAGAGGACAAAATGGGTGCAGACTTCCTTCCACCCTGTTTTTAAATGACTTACGCATGATGTCCTCCTTGTTTGTACTGTTTTTGATATAGTTTGATACAATCAAATGTATGTGAAAAGGGAGTGTAAATGGTGTGCAGCACACTAGGGGGTAAAAGTTTTTCCACCTCCGAATCCATCATATGAGACATCAGTTTTGAATTTCTTTAGCTTTTTAGCACAAATGGTAGTCGTATTAGCTCCACCATAATACAATTTTGGTGAAATGGGTCTGACCATAAACTGGGACCAACACGTTAACCACCTGTATTTCATTTGGGGTATGATACTAAAAACCATCACCAATACATTTATAACCAACAGTGTAATTTTAAACGAAACCCAAATAAAATAATTGACACGGTACCCACAGATGACAAAAAGGTAATGTTAACATGTACTAGCCTAGTGGCCTATCAGGCCAGAGCTGATGGCTGGTTTCCATAGTCTGAAGTGACCAGGAAGTATTTCTACTCTCCCTGGTATGGAAGTGTTTGTCCATCGACAGGGTTATCCCCCAGTATTATTTCACCGGTGCTCATTTATACAACCTGGTCATGGGCAGAGAAAAGCATAAGTCACGTGTCTTAATTACCCAAGAAACATGATGGCGTACGTACCCTGGCCGGGGTCAAGTTCCAGACCGTTACTGAGCCGGAGTCAAACCCATATCTATCTAGTTAGGTCAGCTGCACCTTCCCAGATAGATCAACTGCAGATCATTTATTTATGACGGTGACCTGTTTTTTATATGACACTGGGCCAAGACATTTGTAGATCAATTGTTTCCGTTTTTGCGAATAATTTCCTAATAAAGTTTAATTGTTACAGTAATATTGTCCTTTTCACCCTATAGGAACGCATCTTCCAGAGCAACATAAAGATAACATGCCGGCAGCCATTTTCCACACCTGTATTGACTTGCGAGAACCTTCTGGTTAGCCCTTCAACGGTCTGCTGGAAAACAACTACCCAGCATCCTGCATGGCTCTGTGGTGGACACAGTTTTACTGAGCCTAGTGGTTATCAGAGAATTGTACAAGTCTGGGGGCTCGGTGTCCAGTTGTCCTTCTGCACAGGTGGACACTGAGACCGTCCAAGACCACAGTCCTCAAGGCCTGCATTTTCTCTGACTGGAACTGCAGAAGTAAAAGGTTAACTCATCTTTCATTTAATTGACAATTATTTTCTTTCAAAATAATAGTAGGCTCACGGAAAGAGAAGTTTAGTTCTGGGCACATCCTGCGATGGAGCCTGGTCTACCTGCAGCTCCCTCATTACGTGTTTTTTTAGAAACATTATATGCTGCCCATCAGAGAGAGCCCTATTAAATGCAGGAGTCACTCCACAAATTTAATGTTGTTGCCTTTGCTTAATTGAAAGAGAATTGCCCCTTGGAGTTCTAAAAAATCAAAGATATAAAATTTTGCTGACTAAAATTCTATGATGCACGTCTGTACTTCAGACTGCTCAAGATCTTCCTCCTTACTGATCAATCCTATGCCTGCAAGCGCTCCGCTCGCGAATCAAACCCAGAGGTTCCCAAGTAATGTTAAAAGTAAACCAAGTAATCTTAAAGAAAATCAGTGAATGTGTTTGCTTCAATTTCTTTGCCAAGACTCAATGGATCTCCTCCGCTTTATATTCCATTGTGGATTCTCCGACTGAAGTCATAACCTTTAACTCGCATCTCCTTAGAGTGGTTAATAATAATTGTTTAATGAGGAAAAGGGTAATTGATTCTTCTTTTCTTCTTAGACTTGTGACTGCTAAAAAAGGCACTAGAAAGATCCAAGATGGTGACATACCCCCTTTTCGTGGGATATCCTACTGACAAGGGACGATTTGTGAAATTGTATTGTCCGGCACTTTTCAATCAGGTAAATTTCCGTGCATTTGAAATTTGTTTGGGCAATTATCAATCATTCATTTGATCTTTAATTCCCTCCTTACCATTCATTCCATGTAAACATTGTCTTTTTTGTTTTTTTTGTTTTTTTTTTTGTCATTTCATATTATTAGGTTTACTTGACTTCACCAGTTGCAGCAAGCCCAAATACATCGTCATGATTCAATTTTGAAAATTTTCATGTAACTTCAAATATGTCACTGTGTTTGTTATTGGCTCACGTATGAAACAGTTACTATATAATGTAATCGAAACAATGCCCCCCTGTCTTGACAACAATCGATCTACCAGGTTATCAGAAACAAATAAAGAGAAGAGGTGCTGGGCCTAGATCCACCTCTGTCATCAAAACATTCCAAATGTTTATGAACCAAAAGCGGTGGACCAAAACCAACATTTGGTGTTTATTATTTACAGTTCATTTTTTAACTTTCTATAGATTAGAATTCATAAATAGAAATGCGAAATGAACTATACCCAGGAAAGCAAACAAAACAGTTAACCAGTTTTAAGTGTCAACTGATGGCAGTCATATAGACCTTATTCATAAATGGTTACCTTGTTTTATTTTCGTCTGGTTATTGTGCAAATTAGCCTACCAGTCTTCACACTAGAGCAAGGAATTCTTTTAATTTTAGCACATGAACAATGAGGCCCTTGGGGTTTGTAAAAGATAAAGAATATACATAAATATTTGGCAGCCATTTATGAATAACGTCTATAGCCCTTGACATTAGTAAGAAATGGTCAAAATCATACATGTGCCAGCAATATTGACTAATACAATGATTTCAGGAGTTTAACTACTAGTCCAGCAGAATTACTTCAAAAAGTTTTACAGATGATGGACGACACATTTTTGTTTTTGCATATCATTAGCGTATACTACCCCACAACTAAAACCCTATAGATTGCCTGCGCAATCTCCTGGTTCAAAAGGGAGGAGGTGATATGGTACTCAGGTCAAATCCAATAATCCTACACCAGCTCCCACTCCCCCCCCCCCCCCCCCCTTCTGCCCAGCACTTGTATTTCTGTGAAGGGGTTTAAAGCTTAATTTTTGTCCCTTATGTTTTAACACCTCAATTAGAAAGTTTAGGGTTTCCTCTTATTTTAGGCTGGTAAGACAACTGTCCAGTCCTCTGGGTATCCAAGGAGCCCACGCAGTCATAAGTGCAAGTTGTGCTTTGTGCTAATGATAAAAGGTATTTTGGTTGTCATTTTTGCGTTCATTTTCCCCACAATCTACAAATATCGCAATCAGAACTTGCCAGATTCACAAATCAACGCTTATCGGATTGTACATTATAATTCCCTTGTCCTGCAGACTTGTATGATTTCTCTTTTTTTCATGATTTTTTACTCGTCCTCGGAAGGCTATCCTCCTGCTTCGAACGGCCTAACCCACAGCATCCCCAGCCAGGTCATGGCAATCAAAAAGGCTGAACTGGATCTGGCTGCCAAAAACGCAAGCACTGGGTTCACATGGAAGCCCTGTGCATTATAAACAACTTTTCCCCCCCCCTATGACGCCCTCCTCCATGGACGAAAGGACTTTAATTTCAACTGAAATTGAGAAGATGTTTCCTGGGCGCATTCGAAGCCCAGAAATATATTCCCAGTTGATGTGGTTCACATGTGATGTTAGAAGACTGTTTTTTAGTAAAATAGGTTGATTGTAAAACATAGTGCAATAGAGCTCTTGTTCACAAGAGAGTGCTCACCAGTTTGCATGCTTATATAGGTAATAAACTCTTAATATTAGTCTGGATTATAAACCTTCAAAAAATTTTATCACCAATTGTTTTAGATGAACTGTTAATAGTACATGTAACACACTCTGGTGTACCTATTGTAACAACATTTGTAACCAATTTGCTGTATGCTAGCGCGTGCTCCTCTGATTGGCTATTGTTTTTATACTGTAAAAAAATGGATTGGTGCATAGAGATGGTTCCATTGCTAACCTAATTGGTTGGTGAAATTTCTTGCCATCCAAACAGTCTTTTTTCTCACAATGTTTTTACCAGTAAAACTTAAATTTAAGCTGTCTACTATTAAATGGCTAGTAAAAACTCGAACATTTTGAGTGAAGGGTTTCTCGATGAAGATTTAGAAAAACGTGTCTCTGAAATATAAATATTTCTTGAAACAAACAAGTCGGTCATCTTTATAGCTCTAGATAGGTCAGAACACCCCGCACTGTTCAAAGATGAATTTGCAATTTGGATGCAGTGCAGAAAAAGCAACTGGTTTCAGTGTGAACAATGTCTTGCTACTATTATGTATGTTATAAAAGTCAATTGGACACATTTTCTAGGTTGCATCCATGCCAATTGGGGGATTCCCTTGGATGGTTGGGAGACAGGCACTTTGGTGGCTACAAATGCCCCCTGGAGCATCTCTTACGCTACCCTCCTCGTGCTCTCCCAACTATAAAACGCGTGCATCTCCCACATTTGGATAGACCGCGACGCTATGACATTGTGAGTGTAACTTTCGCCTTAATTTTAAATGAGTTGCACATATTGATTTTGGCATCTGATTCCTGTAAGATTGTTCTAAAGTTTTTTTGTTTCATAACCATCAAATTCTACAGGACTTATAGTAAACATGTGTCTTTTTCTTTCTGTGTGTGTTAATTCCTTCTTGCATTTAGGTGATGAAAGTGGCTGGCAATGGAGGAGGATGTCCCAGATATTGTGGGAATATTTGGAGTCCAAAATTGCCCCATTTATCGTGAAAGGCTTTTTCAGTGTGGTGCAGGACTCCATTCTGCTTTGGCAGCAATCAGCATGCTGCATTCCCAAAATCGGTTTGGGAAATTTTCAAACAGAACCTTAAGCAACCGCTTTCAAAAAATCGTGGAGGTAATTTATTAACTAGTATGATTGTAAACTGCAGTTTAGAGATTTATATAATATTTACAATTAATTATTTAGGAGAGGTGTACTTATTAATAATAACAAAGGTTTGAACAGATAGTTTTACAAGATCCCATTTCATTATGAAATAACTCTCTTTGCATTTGCATATTATGGCCTGTTCCCATTGCTTTGGGGATTCTCTCTTTTCTGTGTTACGTTATGTTTGGCTTTTTCCCCTCACCGTCTCAGCTTCCACCAAAACATGAATGGAATGGTAGTATATTAACCAAAACGTATCTAAGCAGAGACCGCACATTTTTACTTTGATGTCTGAGATTAGAAATTTTTGTCGGTTTACCTCTGGCCTTAAATCACACCAATGGTTGGGTTCAAAACCACAACCCCCTTAAAGTGCTACTGTGATCAAATTTTCAATCCTTTACAATTTTACAGATATCATGTGTGAATTACACTGACAAGAATGAAAATAGCGTATTTGTTTTGCTAAAAGTTTTATTTGTATTTAGTTTCAAAGACATTAAAACTTTCAAAAATTGGTACATGCAAATTAGGGGGAAGTGAAGACATCATAAACCTTGACTACCCAACTAATTAAGCGAATTCTTCTTGCTTCTTATGTATAGAATGAGAAGAAGTTACAGTTGATTAGAAATTTTAGTCAAGTTGCAAAAATGCCATTATTACTTTTAAAATCTTCCAAACTTAATAAATAATTACTTAAAATGTGTCTGTACTTCCATGGGGCCAAGTTTCCTTGTTTTGTTTCAGGCTGGCCACAGCTTTTAAAACACCACCAATTGTCCAGTGTAAAGAGTTGCTTGGCCTTTGCACATGATGTTGGCAGTAACCTTTTTAAAGCAAAAAAATCGTGCGTAAGGGCAATGTATTGTTTAAAGGAGTTAAAGAACTTGCCGAATGCAAACCAAGGGCAGACTAACCATTTCCTAATCCCCAGATTTCTGAGGTCCAGCTATTTTAAAATTTCAAAAGGAAAAGAATGCTTTTTGGGCACAAGTTGTCTTTTAGACACTGTGGTCATATCTGCCCTTGGATGATGTACCTTGGGGCACTGCTCCGTGCTAGTCCAATGGTATTATAAAAGTTATATTACTGTAGTTACTGGTTCCTTTTCTCGGCATGGGATGTATTTGGCCTCAAAGAATCATAGGTTTGATTTGTTAAGTTTTTTTCAATCAATATATATAATATGAATAGACAGTAATGCAAAAAATACCATAAGAAATATTATTACGAACATGCCACTGTTTTGATTGAATGGCGTTGGGAGCTGGCGGCTGGAGATGACCTTAAGCTTGCTTTGATTTTTCACAATGCACTGTTGAAAAAAAAAACCAAACCAAAGCAGTAACTCCGACCAATCACAACAGGAACACATCGCGCACTGAACTCAAATTCACAAATCCTAAGCAATTACCTGTACCGGTCTGCTCGACGCACTGAGAAAAATCCATGCATACAAGGTGTGATTGAGTTTTGGCTTTGCTCTTCATTGGATTGAAAATCATGGTGCGAGTCCTGTTAAGCCAATCACTAAACATAGCGATCTGCAAATGACATAATTACTTTCAACCGCTCTCGTCCTGAAAACTGCTCTAACCTTTCATTAATTGGTGTTGTTTCAATTAGAGTAGTTTCAGCTAGTCGGAACGTACTTGTAAAGCATTTACATATGATTATTATACAATACTTTTTCAGTTGGTATAACACCGTGAAATATCCCATGAGTGACTGATTTTTCTTAGTAAACACATGAGCCTTTAGGCAAGTGTGTATAGACAAAGCAAAATTAAGTCACACGTAGGATATTCCCACTGTATAACAAGAAGAAAGTTTTGCATAACTAATTTATCCCATGCCACGCATTGCATTAGCACAAAACGAAAATCTTCAATGCTTAAAACAGCAAATAAATTAAGTTAAAAAAATGTTCAACCGAATGGCAACCGTTTTCGTGTGAAAGTACATTAATTTATGATTTAAAAAAATATTTAAATTATAAAACCCGTACTGCTCTTTAAATGTATAGAAGCCTTTGTACAGTATGTTTACAAGGAAGGCCTAGGGTTTACTTGTGTGAATACTACCCATTGCCACCGCGGAATATGCAACAAGTTTCTAGCTTTCTGATTGGCTGTATTATCTATGACATTGTATAAAAATATTACAATACTCATGAAAGTTGTCCCACCTATCTGCATTTTAAGAAATTTGCATCACACAAATGGACTTGAGGGTAGCAGGACATTTTTGTTTTAGTTTCTGCATGATCTTTTTTTCAAAATTTGAATTGATTTCATTTCCATAAATGAGACCTGGGCCCGTTATCTAGCCCCTCAACTGCAGAAGTCCAGTCAGGATAGAAATGGTAAATTGACAAACTAATCAAAAACAGTCTATAAACCCCAATCTTGTGAATATTGTTGCTATTTTATAAAACCACTTGTTAAGACCTTTTAATTGGGCATTTGTATCTTTGGCTGACATTCTTTTTTTAATTGCATAACTGTTATATATGACACTCACTTGCATCTTTTTGCATGTTTTGGTTTGCTTTTTTTAATAAAACAATAAGCCGTTCAGATACACAATGTTGGCTGTTGGTAGAACCTGGTTGTCAATGCCTTTAGTCTGTAGCCAATTCTCTCTGAGGTTTGCTTTTTCTCATAATAATAATTCTTGTCATCTTGACACTCATTGCTTCTTGTGGTGTGTTTTGATTTTTAGAAGAGGATAGCATTCCAGTAATACACAATGTTGCTGGTTGGTAACCTGGTTGTCAATGCCTTTAGTCCCTGTAGCCAATTCTCTCTGAAGGTTGCCTTATTCTCATAATATATTAATTGTCCAATCTTGACACCTCATTGGGCATTTTGTATGTGTTTTGATTTTTTAGGAGAGGATAGACAAATTCAGATACACAATTGTTGCTGGTTTAACCTGGTGGTTAATGCCTTTAGTTGGCAGTTGTGTTTAGTATTTTCCTGGTTTGTTGTGTAACTCAGGGTGTAAGTGGTACTTATATGCACATTTAGGGATTGTTTTTTCCTTGCTTATTCTGCCGACCACACCTACTACATTCATTGTGTTTTACTTTTGAAAAAAGGTAATGTTCTGCTATACGTATCTTGTTTATGACGCCATCAATTTAACTGGCCCCCCTGTCGTGAATTTACGCTGAATTTTCCCTCTGATTGCTTATTCTCACACTAACTACGTTTTTATGGTATTTCCTGTTTATTTGTTTATTCTATGCTTTTTTAGAAGATTGGTGATCTTGTAGCACTTTGTTTGTTTGAATCTCAATAAGCACCTAGTGTTTTGGGCCCAAAGGAAAAAGTGAGAGAATTAATAATCGCGTCTTTTCGAGCCTAAAATTGTTTGTGTGTCTTCTCTTATTAGACCATGAAATTGACCAGAGGCGGACATTGTTTGATGGTTAGTTGACCTCTCTTTTGATGCAAAAGTATTACCGTCACAGCGTTCACCCTAGTGATTTTGCTTCTTTTGGTTAACTTATTTTCAGATCCAATAATTTCAGTGTTTGATAGACCTGCTTTTGAGATATTGCCCGCGATAGTTTTACCGGGTCGCTCACCATAATTCCCCTTTAGCTCACCATAGTTTGGGAATGTTTCTAAGAAACGAAAACCCAAAAACGAAGACCTAAGGCCTAAGACCTAAGACCCCCTGGTGTAAACGAAGACCCACTGGTTTAAAACTAAGGCCCACTAGTCTACTAATTAAGACCCCTAAAACGAATATGTTACGGTAATCTCGCGACCGCCGCAGAAAATCATGTACTCGTGAGATTCCTTATTGAGACCCAACTTATTTCTTTATAAATAATATAACCTTAATTACAAAGGAGCGAGTTCTGAACAATATATATAAGTTATTATCCACACTACTAACTTAATAGGTCCGCCACTGACAACGGACTCACTGTAAAATCTGATATCTTCTTATATACAGTCCATTTGACTTTGAACAAAGCTCTCCAATAGCCTATTCTCAGCTTCTCCACTGATTGGTCACCGCAGAACAACAACAGAACTCTAAAGCTTCTCTACTTGGCCATTGCCGTAAAATCCACAACACTTTTCAACCACTTTGATTTAGTTTACATTCAGCTCTCTAACTCTTTTTTTGATTGTCCGAAAAGCCCACAGAAGATTTTCGAAATCCAGCGCACTTAGACGTCAAAAACGTGTCAGATTATACAATAATCATGTCAATGTCACTCAAGGTCATCGTTAATCATGTCAATGTATGACCGCAGTGCATGAATTTTGCTAAGGGTAATCAACGTCAAGTTCCGCGATTTGTATGTATGTTCACTAACTTAACGCGTTCCCGACAAGTAAATCATCATTTCCACTCACCTGTCATCAGACCATTTTTTTTTTTTTTTTTTCGTTGAATGTATAATAAATTTAACAATTAGTTCAATGCGTCAGCATGCGTATGTACGAATAAATGAACACGCGGGTGTTTGGAGAGCACGAAGGAGGCGTAAGACGTTGCACGAGGCGTAGCAGAGTGCAACTATAGCCTCTTGGAGTGCTCTCCAAACTTCCCAAATGCCCAATTTCTCAACATACGCACAGCCTAACACATGAACTAATTGTTTGTATAACATGAATTCAACGAGCTGTTAGATTGCTGACGTCATTAGCGGTGCGCGATAAGAATATGAAGCACGCTCACACCTAAATTGAATTTGATTACGTGAAAATTCTAGCAATATTATAAATTAGGATTAAAAATCTCGTCTCAGATCGTTAAAAAGTGAGGGTGAACTCATGTAATTGAAAACGGATCTTGTAATTTGAAGCAATATCAAACAAGATGTTAGTTTTTCTCCCGTCATTAGCGTGGCTCAATAAGAATATGAAGCACGCTCAGGCCCCCAGCTATTGAATTATATGTTAAACAATTATTAGATTCTGGCTTATTTGTGATATCCAGAATAATCATAGGTCCAGGTGGGGGTTATCAACCCTTAACCGAGACCTTGATTATTCTGGATATCACAAAACCTTCATCCAATAATTTTTTATAATTGCATCATTCGGAACTATATGTTTATTGCAGTTGCGTCATTCGGTGGAATGTTTCGAAAGTGTTCCATAGCGTGACCGTAGAAAGTTCTAGTACAAACATTGCGTGATTTTAGAAGATTACTTACTAATAGCTCTGCTTAACAAATAACATATTTGGATTTTATATCAAACGAGTTGATAAGGGTTGCATTACCACCTTGTGAAATGATTTAGAAAGCTGGACTTTTCGAGCGTTTAGCCCTTCGTCAGAGCGAGAGATTCGCCTCCTGACTAAGGGCTACGCTCGAAACGTCAGTTTTCTAAATCTTTCACGGTGGTAATTCAACCTTTATCAACTCGTTTGATAAAACCAAATTTTTGTTTTGATCTACCCCACCTGACGCAGCACCACAGTTTCTTTAGAAAACTAGAAAGCCATATAACAAAAGAAAAAACTGTTCCCCCCCAAGTTTGTCACGCTTACAAGTCTGGCCCTTCTTTTCCTGATCGGAAACAAGGTTAAACTGTCTGTCCCTCGTTTTAGACCAGTGGATCTTCGTTGTAGACCACATGGTCTTCGTTACGACCTTAGTTTGCCCTCGTT
>NW_027179678.1:7500-20000 GCF_036669935.1 Montipora foliosa | reverse complement strand
CAGAGAAGAGAGACCCTGGGAACGAGGTTGATGAGACGTGGAAATTTTTACGTCTTTCCTCGCTTAAGGAGACGGAGTTGCTCTATCGGCCAATAGACCATCTTCGAATTCTCACGGTTGGACTGGATCTAGCATGGAATGGAGGCTAAATGCAAATTAATTTGCCCGCATTAGCCTCCATTTCATGCTAGATCCAGTCCAACCGTTAGAATACGAAACTGGCCTATTACCTCTTAAGCTTCCCTCTGTTATCCGAAGTTCGTCTGTGCATCTATTTAAAATAAAGTCTTGTGTGATGCATTTGTTTTGCCAATTTTGATAAGAGGCGCGAAAAATGTGTGTTCGGGAGAGTCAAACTGTTCTAAGAATTTCGGTTAGAACGTCGTTACCAAACAGCTATAGATTTCCTTACTAAAACATCACGTAAAAGATTCGCAACGAGGGAAAAGTACATGTGGTGCCTTATGTTAACGGAAAGGATATTTTTGCAATTTTTGGCAATTAAGGAGGTCATCTAGCAGTTTCGGATGAGCAAATGGTTCCCTGGGAAGTTTTTAGAAGGTAACGTCCAGCTAGCAATTTTCTGAAATGAAGACATGATTCCCTAAAATTTTCGGAAACCTCAATTTTCAGCTAAGATATCCGAACAGATAAAATTCTTCTAGGTGATAAAAACATCTCCTTAGACAGTCTTTAAACATTACAAGGAGCCTAGAAATGTCTCTCAAGTCTTTTGGCTTAATTTGCTCGTTGGGTGCCCTCGAGTGTTGCGCCAGTGCTTTTCTCTCCAGCTTCAACATCACTCGTGTCTTGGTATACAGACGTCACAAATTGTCCCCTAAAAGGCAGCTGCATTTACCCTCACCAAAAATAACGCTAACCCTTGTGCTTATGCTTGCGTCGATAGTGGAAACCAGGCTTAAGAGCGGTTTTCAATTGAGTGTCGAAAGTAATTGGCGAGTTGGCCAATCAGAAGTGAAACCAAAACCAATCGTGGCTCACGCGTGCGCATTTTGTCTCGCTTTGTGCGGACTACGTGTAATAATTTCGAGTTTTGATTGGTATACTGGATTGTCTCCGTCCTTTTTGAGTGGCCAAAGTAATTACTTTGCTTTTGGTTTTACGACACTCGATTGTAACTCGTTAGATCGTGTTGGATATCACATTTGCGAGTGCATCTAATCACGTGTGTTTATCATGCCTGCGCGTGGTAAACGACCCACACGTCCAGGAGATCAAATGTAATGTGAGCAGGTTTTTCTGCTCAAGATAAACGACTGAAATAGATCTAGAAACATGGCATGTATACTGTATTATCTTTTTTGTACGATTGACATAATAAATCTGTTTAATCGAAAGACTTTTCTTACAAGCTTCAAACACTTTAATGAGCTTCAGGTGTCACCGACCTCTAGACTGAACGCAAAATATGGCCAGCAAAAACAAAAAAGAATGCACAAGCTACCAAGCAACAGGTTCTAACGAAGAAAAAATTCGCGCCTCAGATGAAGTGCAATTTTTAATTAGTTTCATTTCTCTGAAGGTCTCAGCAAAGCTGAATCACCAAAATAAGATTACCAAATTCAAGGCTTCGCGGCGAGCACAGAGCGGTAACTCATTTTTTCTATTCTGACGGTTCGCTACAAGGAAGGGTTGCCGAAAACAAAAGAAAATTTTCTACCCCACCCCCTCCCCCACCCATTCCTTTCGCTGGCCCAACACCCTCCAATACTTTGTCCCTTTCTAACAGTCTTTTTGGGTTTCAAATTTTCTTTTCGCTGAAGTCGCACTCAGAGTTTAGCACGGTACGTGAGTTGTAAACAGAGGAGCAATACTTTCCGCAATCTTGAGTAATTCTTGAAGGATTTCTTTTTCAAGCCGATTATAAAAGCTAACTTTTTGTCACTCGTGTGTCACGCACAAGACAAGTACGTGACACATTATCCTCAAATGTTTCTGGAAATTTCGAAGAAAATACAAAAATAATAATATATTACGTCTAAAATAATTCATTTTCCAAACGCCAAACTCTTTAATCCATAAATCATACTTTGCAGCTTCCTGTTGTTCGATAAACATTCTACGACAAACGAACGAGGTCAAGGACGAAGCTTGGGTACTGGAAGTTGGTCCGGCCACAGACAGCACGATATTAACTTTAACGGCTGTAAAAAAGCTTCCGAATTTTTTTTTTATAATTTCGTGATTCTTGAAAGGTCATATTAAATAATACGAAGGATGTTTTTTTCTTTTTTTTCGTAGGGGTGATTAGCAAATATTTGAATTTCCTTTTAGTATTTACAAAAATTTTGTGTGGTGTTCCCTTTAAATATCAATTATCTGGGAAAATCACAAATATGTTTCTGGAACTTTCCATTTTTCCTCAGGAATTTAACCCTTTCCATAAATATCTAGGAAACGTTCTAGATTTTCCTAAGAATTTTTTTTTCACAATAAATAACAAAATCTCGACAGGTCATTATGTTCGGTTGGGTATTATTTAAACATTTGGCCCGTGTATCAAATTGCTAAAAATCTCACGATATTAATTTCAAAGGCTGTATAAAAGCTTCCGACATTTTTTTATAATTCTGTGATTTTTGAAAAATCATATTAAATAAAATGAAGGATTTTTTTTCTTTTTGTTTTTTGTTGGTGTGATTAGCACATATTTGGATTTCCTTTTGGTCGCAAAATTTTGTGTGGCGTTCCCTTAAATATTTTAAGCAAGAGCCGACACAACGAAGATATGATTTTAGTCCCCTTTAAATATCAATTATCTGGGAAAATCACAAATATGTTTCTGGAACTTTCCATTTTTCCTTAGGTACTTAACCTTTCCATAAATATCTGGGAAACTTTCTAAATTTTCCTATGAATTTTTTTTTCCACAATAAATAAAATCTCGACAAGTCATTATGTTTGGGTATTAAAACATTTGTATTAAATTGCTTAAAATCTAATGGTATCGAAGTTCCCGAGGTAGTGTGTCTATTTTATTATTCCATTTTTGGTAAAGAATGCCAGTATTCTTGTATTGACCAAAATATTTTACTTCAGAAAGATCTGGAACATATTTTAACGGCGAGGATGTGGCACCGGAAGTACCATCGACGCCAATTGTTTCCTGCAATTCCATGAACTCTTTTTTCCGAGGTAGTGTCTATTTTATTATTCCATTTTTGGTAAAGAATGCCAGTATTCTTGTATTGACCAAAACATTTTCCTTCAGAAAGATCTAGAACATCTTTTAACGGCGAGGATGTGGCACCGGAAGTACCATCGACGCCAATTGTTTCCTGCAATTCCATGAACTCTTTTTTCACCCCCACAAACGACGCAGTGATTCTTTTCTTTGACTAAAAACGAATTTTCGAAAAACTTGACAAGCCCAATTTCATTTACCGAAAGCTCAATAACTTCACAAAAACAATTAAATTTTAGTACGTCATTGCGTGACAATCTGAACAATGACATTCATTCACAACGTTACCACCATATTTGGTTTATCAAAATATCGGATTTCATTTGAGGTGGGCCTTGGCAAAAGATCCCAGGGTTGTCCCTCACGTTTGCCGGCGAAAATATTCAAAAATCGTATGCACACCGGCTACAATTTATCTTTGAGATATCGTCACTGCACTAAGCTTATATTCTGAAAGCAGCTTTCCTTAAGATTTCGACATGTTTAAAATCAAAGAAAATTATTTGAAGATCAATAAACGGTAAAACGAAAATATTTTGTCTCGACCAAAACAAAAGAAAATATCTGATGTCCTACAGCGACTATTAAAACTTAAATTGTTTAAATTAAACAATGCAATCGATCACACAGTCAACCGGACTGACTATCATCTCGTTTTGTCCACTGTTTTATTTTCCCATGTTTTTCGTCGGAACACTCGACGGAGATATCGACAACTGAAACTGTAAATATATACTGTAATAAGCTTACGTATGATCACTCAAACCGCACCCTCCAATGTTTAATCGAGCAAAGACGCAAGTTGAAAAGGTCTTGCCTATGAATTTCAGTCGATCAAGTCGTCGAAATGACCATCAAAAGAAGAAAACAAATAGCTTCTGGCTGGACAATTCTCTAAGGACTGCTAAATTGCCTGGCAATCATTAGTAATGTTATTAATGGTCATGTCTACGCTTTGGTCTAACGAAAATAGCGACAAAATGCACGTTCATCGAACTCTGATCGCAAAAATCGATAAATGTATTGCCCTAAATTATTACACCATTTTACCTTTCGTTGCAATTCAGCGGTAAGTCCAAAACCTTTGGGTCGGGAAGCCATTTTTTTCTTTTCTTGCAGCTAATTGCACTAAAAACGTCCAAGAGTTCTGCGTTGACTAAAATACCTTTCAGTCAATTTGAAGAGGGTTTTATAGAAGTCTGGAATGAAAATTATCTTCCCCTGTGTGACGTGTTAAAACGTCACGATGTCACACCTCAGTAATCACCCATTTCCGCGGAGGATTTAAGGAAATTATTTCATGAATCTTTTCTCCAGGAGGTACACTTGCTTGCAATAATTTGAAGAATGTTGGTCTGGCTTTGAATGTTCTGTCCCAAACTGAGAGTCGAACTGAATTTTAATGAGTACGTGCTGTTTTAATACATCACCTGAGAGACAGCTGGACGTGACGCGCAGTTTCTTTTAAGGTTAACAATACTTTCCTTGTTTCAACTGCAGTTGATTATTTCGTGGGGTTTTTTAGCTCTTTTGTAGTTCCTCATTCTTGTGATCCGTTGTTATGTAATATTGTTTAGAGTATGATTTTGGCAGGAACCACTTAAATTAAAAGAAATGCATGGTGGGGCCATCCATTTGCCGAGACTTCTTCATCTCATCCCGGCTGGATGCCATACTGTGTTAGTGGGACATCAGCGCTTTTTAGTGACACAAAAAAATTCTTCGGCAGCGTCAACAGCTGCTTTTTAAGGTCCATTTAAAAGGTAATGATAAGTACTTTGAACTTTTCAATGATGGGTCTGTATGCAAAAATCAAATGCAACCACACCTCGGGTAGGGGGAAGCAAAACACCTCTCAGTAGTATAGTATACTACTATATACTACTAGTAGAAAATTGAGGAGAATACGAGTCTCCAGTTCAAAACCTATTGTGTCCGAATTCCTCGCTTTTTGGGTCATAAAGAGGACAATTATGAGACCATCAGATTTGACAACAAACACAAAGCAAAATTCATGTACTGTGTTACGAGTCTCCAATCTGAAATGTGTGGTGTAGCAGAACTCTAAGGGTTATCTTTTAATAGCTATTAAATTTGACCATAAGGTGGATTTTAGTGTGAGAATAATTATTACTGCATGGTTAACAAGTGACTGCTTAGAACATACTATTGAAAAGTTGTTCTCCAATGGCTGGGTGTCTCGAAAACTAAGACTCTAAGACCCCAAAAAACTCAAAAAAAGTAACCCCAAACCCTCAATTTGGCTAACACTAGGCCTATAATTGGTCTTTTGAGTTACCTCAAGCAATTCCTTCGTTTGCTACGGGGGGGGGGGGGGGGGGGCACTGTCCCCTCCCTTTCTACAAGCGATTTTCGTGGTTCTTTTTTCAGCCACTTTGATTGATGGCTGACAGCAACACTCGTGCTGGCGTGAGCACAAGTTTGGGTTCTGTTTCTGTCTTTGTTGAAAATGTAGTCCATGAAGAAAACCGTGTGAAGAAAATTTTGTTGAAAATCATCATTGTCGCCACACCAGGGGGTCTGGGCACAGTCCCACCCCACCCTCTCTGCGCTCACCTCTCAGACTTTTCTTGCCAACATCAAAATGGTCTTTTTTTACACCTGGTCCCCAACACGTAACAAAACCCATACGATTGCTCGATATTTGATACAAACCCTCTATATGGCCTTTGGTTTTTTCGTAACAAATCAACTTTTCATAATGGCACTGAAACAGCAGCCGCCATTATCAAATTTAGCCAGAATGGCATCACAATTCGCCTAATTTGCTAAATGTTGACTTTTTCCGACTTTCTTGTTTGGCCTTTGAAAAATTGTGGTGTCATTCATCATTCTGTGACATACAAGGAAATCACGTGGTTGTAAATATTCCTTAACGGACTACATTGACACTACTCGGACTCTCCCCTTCTGATGAACATAGAGTGTGACCTCCCCCTTTTTTGAAAACCAGATTGCGACTTCATGTACTACTCATTTCGGAGTGTAAAGCGAACGAGGTATCTCCTTAATGTCTGTATTGTTATGAGCCCCCTATTGAATACTGGATTGTGACTTCATGTAATCCCCTAGGTTATTGTCATTTCGGAGTGTAAAACGAACGAGGTGTCTCCTTAATGTCTGTAACTAATGACGGGGCCCCCTTTGGGGCCCCTCAGTTTGAGTATAAATAAAGTCTCTTTCAAAAAAAAAATGCATTCTTGCTGTGTGCAAACAGAGTAATTAACTAGTTTGCATTTTGTTTATTCTTATTGTCATCACCATCATCATCTACGTGGTGGACAGGTGGGTTAATCATTAGCATTGCAACTTTTTGAGTGCCCCTTGCC
Organism: Montipora foliosa; assembly: GCF_036669935.1. Classification (NCBI taxonomy): domain Eukaryota; kingdom Metazoa; phylum Cnidaria; class Anthozoa; order Scleractinia; family Acroporidae; genus Montipora; species Montipora foliosa. The sequence continues at coordinate 13,445 of NW_027179678.1, read as the reverse complement.
CCAAAATATTTTTTTCGCTAAAATGAATCGTTGCACCTGTTCGAGACACATTGCGGCCATTTTTTCCTTTTTCTAACAAATCCTGCCATTTTATAGGCTTTGAAAGTTGCGAAAATCCAAGTATCTTTTGTTCACGACCGAGTCAGAAGGAGAATGGGTCTATTCCTGATTTGACGTCACAATCTACTTTGCATGCATTTTTACAAAGAGTTAAAGCAATGTAAATCAGTTTGTGACATCAAATCAGGAATAGACCCACTCCCCTTCTGACTCGGTCGTGAACAAAAGATGCTTGGATTTTCACAACTTTCAAAGCCTATAAAATGGCAGGATTTGTTAGAAAAATGAAAAAATGGCCGCAGTGCGTTTTGAACTGGTGCAAATAAGATTCATTTTTGTGAAAAAAAATTTTGGGGGTTAGGGGCACTTTAAGTTTCATTATTATTTATCAAAATAAACAAATTAAGGCATGAAAGACAGAGACTAAGCTATAATAAAATGCTTAATTACTGTAAGTAGTATGAAAAACCAGTGTTTGAACTCACAAATGCAAGGCAACTTTCCTTCAGCACCCAATCAGCTATATAGGCTTCATATGGCATGACCAGCAATCTGTCGAGGATGTCCATTAACATGCATTCCTGGTGGTGAGGTTCCTTTTTTGCTTCCCATCGTCAGCCCTATGACATACAATTTTGCCCAGTACTTCCTTCAAGTGCTCCTCACTAAATTCATACTTATTGGTCTCTGCTTCTTTGGGGCCCATTATAAGCCTGTTAAAAAATATACAGAGAAAAGAATGTCTCATTAATGTTATTGCTTTCTTTTATTGTTTCGAGGCAAATCATATTTTCTCCTTTTCCTCAACCACAGCACCCGAAAAAATAACAGATTTCCCATTTTTGGATATTCTACGGTATTTTGAAGAATACCAATAAAAATCCCAAATTTGGCAAAGTGAGACAAGACCCAACCAGGGAATTCCCAACCAAGTTCCCTGATTGGGACTTGTCTCACTCTTCCAAATTTGGGATTTTTGTTGGTATTCTTGAAATACCCTAAAATAGCCAAAAATGGGAATCTGTTATTTTTTCCTGTGCAGGTGTCATAGCATAAAGCCTTGAAATGGTTTACACAATGGTGACACAATATGTTGTCATGTGAGCTCACAAGCAGTCTGGCCATACTAAGAGGAAGCAAACCATTGCATTAGCCTTTTAAACCTTGTATCTTTCACTTCCATAAAAATTAATTGTAAACTGCGTAACAAGCAGTCTGGCTTAAAAGTCCCCCACAAAGTATTGTAAAATTAGTCCTGAGAATTAAGCCCCGTTGGGGAGAGACTAATAAGAAGATCATTGTATCTCATTGTATGTGCTTAGTTACCTGGCCTTTACATGAAACTGAGGCTGGAGTTGACCATGTTATGATATCTGACCTCCCTGCTTTTCTTATGTTAATGATTTTGTTCTCATGCTAATTGCTTGGAATTTGCATGAGAAATGCAGCGTCGGGTTAAATCTTTCAAAACAAGGTCAACTCCAGCCTCACTTTTATTCATAGACCAGGTGACTACGCAAAATGGTCAATAGCATTTTCATGGTTAGTTTTTCTCATTTGCATTACAATGTAATCTATCGTGGATGCAAGGCTACATGTATTTCATAGTTTTAACCCGAAATAGTCCATTTTGCAGTTGTGTTATGAATGAAAGTGAGGTTGGAGTTGACCTTATTTTGATAGAAACCTCACTGCTTTTCTCATGTAAATTCTTGCTAATTAGCATGACAGCAGCATCATTAACATAAGAAAAGGAGGGAGGTCTGTATCATAGCAAGGTCAACACCAGCCTCACTTTCACTTAAAGGCCAGATAACTAGGCACACAACTGTAAAGATGTCTATTGCCTTAATTGCATCCATGTTAGATAACATTGTAATGCAAATGAGAAAAACTAACCATGAAAAGGGCTATTAACATTAAAACTGCAATGGTTGTGTTTCCTACCTAAGAAATAAAATAAAGTGCGCGTTGTTGCTGTTGTTGAACAAGATACCAGGGCATATAGTTGCTGCATGATTTCATGACAAAAAACTCACCTTTTACATCTTACGCAGCAGGTGGATACTCAGAATGATGAGAGTTGATTGACACAGGCTTTGATGCACATTATAGTACATGTATGACAAAGATGACACTTTCTACAAAATCAGGTTTGGAATGATTTTAACGGAGCTGGGGACATTTACAGTTTTTACTGCTTAACCCATTGACACCTCCAACACCCTAGGACGCCCCCAGTTTAAAAGTAAAATCGTGGGGCGTTAGAGCAAAATCTTTAAAAACCTTTAAAGAGGCCCTGTCAGGGGAGGGGGGGGGGGGGGGGGGGGGGGCCCTTGTGGCTTGTCTGAATTTTAAAAAGTCTCATGTTGGTGCTTTGTCAATATTTCACCAGGGCTTATAATTCACGTTGCTGTCGGAAAGTTAAAGAAAGGATGTCATTTGTTGCGATTTCACTTGAAGTGCTCAGTGTGACAGTCGCTATTTTTTAGGCCATGTCCCTTGTCGGAATTTACCCTGACAGAGCCTCTTTTAAGTCTCACTCCCAGGGGTCAATGGGTTATAGCAATAGCGGTATATTCTTGCCAATATATTACTTATAAGTAACAGATTAATTAACAGTAGCTAGATTTTTGTTGAATGGGCCATCAGCATGTTCCGACAATGGATTGAATAGACAAATTATTGAATGACGTGGCTGTAAAACCGTCATATTAATTTGATCCTTCAGGTGTTATTATTTCAAACCACGAAAACTGTTCAAAGTTTTCCTCAACATTTTTGGCACCCTTAATTGGCTATCAGTGTATATTATAAGGGCACACAACCTACAGATTTCTTAATTAGGAGGTTGTGATTTCCATTACCCATATTAATATTAATATCATTATATTAATATTACTGTGGGTTCCATTTAACAGTTTTTTTGCTGGCAAGATTTCTCTTAAACAGTTTTTATTAAACCATCTCTAACTTTGTTTTTTTATATCCTGGACAACCAAGTTGTAGAAAGAAAAAGGAGAGTGTCAGCATGCAGTGGTCATGCAGTTCCACTTCACTTTTATTCTTCATGGTAATGATGATAATAATAATAATTATAATAATTATAATAATGATAATGATAATTATCTGGCTTGCTAATTGCCCTGTCTTGCAGTCAGAGACTGGATTGTTAAGGGCACAGCTCAATGATGTCGGACCGAAGGAGCTGTGCAGCTGGCTAGGCACTTGGCCCCCTGAACCATGCACCACCTTGGAGCACAGCACCACAGCCAGATGGAAATTTATTATAAGCTGGGAGTTGATTATGCTGAGGGAGGAAAACTGGATTGCCCGGAGAAAGATTGACACATAGACTGAAACTCAGCCCACACATACAAACAAAGTCCACAGAGGTGGGAAGCACTAGTGTTACCACAGGGCCATCCTTACTCCCCCTAAAAGTAACACTACAAATTCATCCAATTATTGTTTATTATTACCAGAAAATTTGCAAGGTGTTATTGTTTAAAGCACAGTTCACACAGTGCCAATCCCAACTTAAGCAAGAAGATGCACCTGTCCATTAAAAGGTACAGAACCTAAGGCACATGACTTTGTGAGATACTTGTCACTTAACCATGGATGAATGCAGTGCTCAGTGAAAAATTAGTGAAACTCTAGGGGCAGTCTGTTGATTTTCTTGTTATTAGAAAAATTTAAATCACCTTAATGACCATGAAAAATTACTGAACTTCAGAAGATCCTAATGCTGAAATGATCAGCCATATGCTTGGATAGATTCAGGCAAAGCACAGGGCAGAGCAACTCCATTTACAGAAAGAGCGTCAAGAATAGGTTGTCATCATATTATTACTGTGCAAAACTTTAGGTTTGCAATTGCATTTCACATTGTTTTCCATTCAGACTCATTGCAGCACCCCTTCCCGGCCCCCAGAGCCCCCTCTTCCATTATCAATGTTGGTTTTGTCCGAGAAGTTTGAGCTATACAACATTGCTAAGGGGTGGAGGGGGGTTTTTGTTGATGAAGAGGGAATTTGTTGTAATATGAAAGAAAAGTGTCTTTCCTAACTGAAAATGTGGTGTGTCACGGATTGCTCACATAGTTTGATGTTATTCTGTTTTGAAGAAATTTGAACATAGCTTAAACGTCACAATTCAAAGACCTGATGTTTTGACACTCCTGTTTTGTGTCTTGACCAGGGGTGATCCAAAGTTATTGCCAGAGTCCTTTTATAAGCAAGGAGAGGGTGCATGCATTGATAGATAATGCATGAGTGGAGGAAAAAAAAAAAAAGAGTTAATTCAGAAGCATTACTTAATGACCCACAGTGAGTAGTACTACGGGAAAATTTAAGGTTTGTAGGACTTATAGTTTTAAGGCCCAATTACACTAGACGGAAAATTGTTGGCACGACTCGAGTGAAATGGTACAGGAACCAGAAACCGTGGTACTTGTTCCAAATTTACCCATCCATTTTCAGACGCACCTAGTACAGGTGCCTAGCTGGCTCAAGTTTTTTACCAGCAGATATACATGGAATTCCAGTGCGCATGCACCCCCGAGAGGCAACATGTTATGGGTTATGTTATGGGGAACTTCTATGCTTCTGCATGCTGAACAAAGGCTTTGAAGGCTTGTCATGGTGAGGAATCATTTACACTGGTCATTTTATCAAGACTGGTTCATTTTTTTGGTACAAATATCCATTTTACCCATGCTTGGACTACCTTTCCTACGAAAATTAATGACATTTACACCACAAAACTGATCCAACTACAACCACCCTTTTCAGTACACGTACCATTTTTATCTGAGCCGTGCCAAAAATTCTTTGTACAGTAAACACCCGCATATAAGAACATTTTTTTCAGGTTTAAGGCTGGTCATGTTCTTATTTGAGGGGTGCTTAGTGAGAAATCTGCCTGAAAGTGTTCTTAAAATGTTCTTAAAATTGGTTTCAGAAATATTTCAAATTATATATTACTAGAGGTTACAATGCTGTTTTGTAATAGAATTTGTAGTTTGTAATGGTCCTGAACACCATAGTACTTTGATATAAGTTACTGTAAGTTACTGCACTGTATTGTTTCCTTATCCTAATGCCCTTTCCCTTTGTATTAAGAACATGTTTTATTGGCCAAATTTCAGCCTGATGTTCTTAATCCACTTGTTCTTATATACGGGTGTTTACTGTAGTGTGTAATTTATGGGCCTTAAAAAACCAAAGTGAAAAAAAGCAACCACTTGGCTGCTTACAGTTGTCTTCTCTTGTATCCAGAAGATCCACATGCAAACACAATGTCCTTACCACTAGGCCATACTGCCTTAGTTAACAACTGCACCAAGGAAAGATCTGGGAATTACCGGTATTCAACTACATGCTACCACTATAAATTTCTAGGAATTTCAAAAGTTGTGTAAACCATAATTAGTTAACCCTAATGGTAACTCTGCTTTTCCTCAACTGGTAGTCTAATTATGAAAATTCAGCAAACAAATATACCGGGGTATATACAATTATAATAATTATTGTTTTGTGTTTTTTAATGACATTGTATTTAAAATAAATGGTTGATGGCAGGTGTATGAAAATAAAAATTTCCACTGAAAATGCTTTTTGTATTTCAGATGTGCACTTAGCTATTGAGGAACTACCTCTGTCAAAAGTGTTGGGAAACAGTTGCTTTTTCAACCCAAATCAGTCCTAATCCAATCTTACTTACTAAGTCCTTTTCCCTACACTCCCTGATTGCACTCCAGTTTTCTGTCGAGGTTCAATAGATCACATGGAGTTGTTTGGAGTCTCATTAATCACTGACATTTTGCTAACTACATAAATAAAATTGCAATACGGTTCTATTTCTGCAAGATTACCCCATGA
>NW_027179678.1:0-2500 GCF_036669935.1 Montipora foliosa | reverse complement strand
ATCCAGGGGTTGTGTTAATGCAGAAATAATGCATTTATACGCAAATAAAATAAAAAAAATGCATCATCAAAATTTTAATGCGTCCCAGGACACAAGGCACTTACTTAAATAACTCACACAATTTGCTTTGATTTGTCAGTATATTCTGTTGTTTAGGCGACATGCAAAAAGTAAATAATACACTGTAAATAACGAAGTAAAGTACATGTAACGTATGGGTCACCATATTGGGTTTAGCCATGCAAAGGAGACTGGTGAAGATGACTAAACATTCGGGAAACTTAATTGATGAAAGTCAGAAATTTTGAGGCAATGAAAGGCTATACTATATGTAACTGAAGAGCGATGGAAGTACACACAGTGCATTTTTGCCTTTCAACACACTCATCCAAAAAATTGGTTTTTTTTCCCTGAGCGGGACTTGAACCCACAATTCAATGCAGTTCACGAATTGGCCACCATTTTGAAATTTAAGGTTGCCTTGGGATGTATGGGGACATACTGTATTTTGTCCCAGGCATTATATTGCTTTATTATAAGACCAGCTCCGTGAGTGGGCAAGATGAACCAAATCCTGTGTTGTGATTGGCTACCCGAGCAGGCAAGATAGACCTCTCTATTTTTTTATGTTTTATCACATATCATAAATTCTTTGTTGACCAAGCTTATTCCGTCAAGATGGCTGGATATTGACCTTTTTTTTTTGTGTGTGTGTGTTTATGGACCGAGACAAATAACACGCAAAAAAAAGAACTCTGCCAATGTCCAGCCATCTTGACCTCACGCTTGGTCAACAACCCATATATAATGACTGTAGTGTATAGGTGCAGTAGCTGTAGTACAACAATAAGATTCATAAAATTGAAGCCAGCCAGGAAACGGCAACCATGAATGATTTTGGATCTTAAAAAAATATGAAGTTCAAATCGCTGGATTGTCGACATAACCCAAATGCCATTACTATCGAGACCTATCAAGACTGTTTATCATACGAATAATTATAGATCCACGGCCCAATTTTAGTCCCCTGGGAAACCAGCAGGGAAAGGAGCCCAATCAGAGAAAATGCCATCCACCTTGACTCTTTGTTGGCGGTTGGTTAAGAAGTCGATAATCCAGGCCACTACCCAGTCTGGTAAGTCCTGAAAGAGATTTAAGCTTTTGAACCACAAGGTGATGATCATTATGGTCAAATGCCTTGCGATAATCAAGTTGTGAAATTCTAGCCAAGTTGCCATTACCGTAAGCAGAGCTGGAAAAATGATGTGTCATGCTGATTGAGGCGTAAGTGGTAGAGGAGTCTGGAACAGCCCCATACTGTTATGACTCTTTGCAGAATGGATGGTTTCACAAATCTTTCAGCAACCATTTATTCGGACATTTTGGAAAGAATGGGCATTAGCAATATAGGTCTTTAGTGTTATCTTGCGTCCATGCCTGGTTTTTGTTTTGATAAAGGTGTAATGTTATCCCCAGGCACCTCACGTCCAAGGGCACTTTGAGATATGGAAACAAGTCTTTACCGAATTGAATCGAAGAGCTGAAAAGCTCAAAAATTATACATAAAGGTATGTACATATATCAAAATGCTTCACCGTGTTGATAAAAACCCGAAGAGCTAAGATAAAGTATCTGATGTGACCAATACATGATTTCTAGGGGCACACCATTTTAGGTACTCCATGAGGTACTCCATTGCTTAAAATTGTCGACCACCAGCCTAGGAGGGCCAACTATTTTTTCCTCACGTAAACGGTTCGCCGCGTTTTCTAAGGAAATATACGAAATGTTGGCTCGCCCAGGTAGCTCGGGTAGGCGGGGGTGACTCTTCTACCCGGGGCAACTTTTCTCTATATAAACGGGGCCTTACTCAAGCAGGACTGTGCCATCGGCCAAAACCTCCTGTACAGCGTCTGCGCCCGATTTTTCTCCAAACACATTTCTTCCCAAGACAGCTTCAATCCATTTTCGAACCTGTGCTTCATCTTCTTCATTGTACTTGGCTTGTGTCTGCGAAATAAAACTACAAGATGTCAGTGACATCTTTAATTTGCAGTACTTAACATGCATCCAAATACTAGTTGTCTTTCATTGGAACATTAATGTGCATGCTTCGAGAAAAAGATTGATCCCAAAGAAAAGTTTGAATTCAATAAAAATAGCACTAAAATCATAACAACCAATTTCCTTCAACATACGTTTTAAGGTTGTCTATTCATACAGACAAAGTCCCCAAAATATACGAAACAGAAATTGAGAAATAAATTCCAACAGACACGGAGAACTCCACCATAGTGAAGATCAGCCGCTGGAGGCTGAGAACGAGAACCTCGATCGGGTGCAGTCCCCAGTGGCTAAGAGGGCCAGGGCGGCACTGGGGAGAAGAGAACGCTAAAATGACCCCTCCGTGTTACATAACATTCTTAGACTACAAATATGAAAGGAATCTCCTTGCACTTGAAAAAATGCCTTTGAATGGAACTTATAAGCTGTATTAGTT
>NW_027179677.1:237500-264931 GCF_036669935.1 Montipora foliosa | reverse complement strand
CCAAACAAACCAGACCTATCCAAGTGCAGCTAGGAAGTCGAATCAGGAACAACCAGGATAAAATTCAACGAGTGGCTAGAACGAGTCTTGAACCTGGGATATCCGGATCCCAAGCACCCTAACCACTGGGCCACACTGCCTCCAGTACCTGTGGTACTGTGTGGTGTTGTACGATATCTTAAAAGCAAGTTAGCTAACCTGTGCTTTAGAGACCAAGCCCCGTTGCCCTCTAAAACCTGCTTCACTAGACCTTCCTTAACCATCCTTACCGCTCTTCCAATATGGGGTCTGATAGTGTTTCGTGGCGACACAACATCTATCGCCTGCAAGCAGGCTAAGCTGACTTAAACTAATCTTCTTCGAGTTTTCAAAACTTTCAGCCCCTACTCGGTTAGCTACCTTTTCGAGACCTTTGTCCAGCCTTTCTCTCATATATATCTCTTTAACGTTTCATGATAAATTGGAAATAAATGTGCTTCTTTGTTTTCTTAGCCAGGGTTCCTTATCCGAGATGTTAGGGACCTTAAGATCTAAGACGGGAACGGCCGCGAAAACGTCATTTCATATTGCTAGTTTAGTTTTTAGACGGTTTCGTGATTATTCAAGTTTGTTCTACTTTCACGAACTATGCAAACTATCCAGGATCCAGGAACTGAATTGGGAGCAACAGTGTTGAAACTAAGAAGGAAAATCAAAGATTTGCCCTTGTGTGCTTTCGTCTTCCTTAAAACTTATGATTTAGTCATTTCACTTTGCAGATTTGCAGAGAGAGGAAAGAAATGTGCAAAACTTTAAAGTGCAGGTGCAAAGCCATTGTTTTTTAAATCGCACAGGCAGAGCCATTGTTTTGATCATTAGTGTCTATTGTTTGTGGCGTTCTCGCTGAGGTTGCCGTCCTAGATCTTAAGGTCCCTAGAATACGGAGCTTAAGCAACGACAACAGCGACGGCTACGAGAACCTCACATATTTGCATATTTAGTGGGCAAAAACAATAGCTTTGCACGCCCTGCACGTGCGTTTTTCACTTTTGTTCATTTCTTTGCCGTTGTCAGCAAAACAACAACTTGAAATTTGAGATTTTATGAAGAACGTCAGCCCTTGAGGATAAATTTTCATTTTCTGCCCTAAATTAAGTGCCGTTCCGACCAGTGTTATATTTGAGGAATTACCACACCTTTGTCATATTAAAAAGGTTGAAATAGTCGCGAACTGATTATAATAACGTGAATTTATAGTTTGCGATGACGTTCTCGTTGCTGTCGTCCGTCCTCCGCAGTAAAGCCTAGTTTTCACTAGCGATGCAATCACGCTCAAGCATAAGTAGCTTACGCTATTGAAAACGAAGGTCGACATAAGCATTGCTCAAATGCTCAGACGCGAAGAATCTGAAACGAGTGCTTTAATTGGCCAGGCGTAGCAAATTTCCTTGTGCTTATGCTGCGTTAAAATATGAATTTGAACCTATTTTTTCAGTTGCAAGATACTATTGCCGCAAATTACAACGAACGTTTTCTTTTTTTTTTTTTTTCATTTTTAACGGCTTTGTCCTGACGATAGTATCTAAGTATCTTAATTAATCCATTTACTTTGTTTTTGTAAGTATGGGAATAATGTATCAATTCATCCATTGTATTTTTCTTGTAAATTGGTTTAAATTCAAATTGTAAAACTAATCACAAGTGTGTCAAAAGCTTGTCGCAAAAAAAAAAAATTAATGTTGTTTTATTTCTTGAAGTCAGTTAAAACTGTGGTGACGTAGGTTACGTTTAAAATCATGTAATGATGTAGCTGCACGAAAGTCACTGGATAGGCTGTTAAACAACCTTGCTCCACTGTAAGAGAAATTATTCTAATAATAATTGGTGCAGGGCTGCGGAAGAGCAGAATTTATTTTCAGTATTCCTAAATCGATATGATGTTACATGGTTTCGAAACACAAATCTCGAACTCAGATACTCAGGTGTCATCCCATGCAAAGATTTTTACATCATAACAGCAGCTGATTCCAATTGATATTTGAGTATACCCTAACCCATTGCCCGGAACAATTCATCGATATTGAAAATGATAATTAGCTCATATAAAAACACGGCCGCACTATTTTGGGGCTTCTGAAGCTTTTCTAGAGGCCGCTGCCCCAGTACCCCTATACAGTACTACAGTAATTAAAATATGGTTGAACTACGCTGTCATTATATATCAATTACTATATTAAGGGGTATAAGATGTCGTATTCGCTTAATTGCGCCCAATGCATGGTCAACGGTGGTTTAGCGGCTATCAACCGTGCCTCCCTCCTCTGTGACCAAGGTTCAACCATGGCCTCGGGGCATATGTGCGCTGAGATGCAGTCGATCTCAGTCGGACTCAGAGGGTTTTTCTCCGGGTTCTTTGGTTTTCTTCCCCTCATCAAAATTGATTCTCAGTCAATTACATCCGGCTGCGGGCGGATATTCTCGAGAGGGATAACAACCGGTATCCTTGCCTTTTATTGAATTAAATGAATAAAGTTGCTATTACAGTCTTTTTTGCAAATATTCTGTATGTCACATTCTCAATTCATGTTTTGGTCAATATGCACATCAAGAGATTTCGTAGATGACCTGCTTCACTGGATGTTCATCTATACTGAAAGAAGGAATTTCAGGAAATGTTGATAACTTCTGTCTCGACACAACCAACATGATCTCAGTTTTTTTCTGTTTAAATCAAAGTTAAAGAGGCATGCAGTGTCAAGGATTGTAATAAAAATCTGGAAAGCAAAGGAGACCTGTTTACCGATGGCAAACAAAAATTAATGCCCAGTTTTTCTTCAAAACGGCTATTTTAGCTCACAGAAACCATTCTTAAGTGTTTCTGGTTACGCGTAACCAAGATAAAAATGAATGCCAGTTTTCAAGTACTCCCCTTCCATTTTCGATAAATTCCGTAATAATTAAGTGGCGCTCATTTTTCTTTTAAAATTTGATCGATTTTTCTCACTGCGGTGACCCAGAAACAATTTTAAAATGGAAAAGACTCTAAAAATCGATTTTGTAAATTTATAGTCAAAATAAAAGGGATAATTCCCATTTAACTAATTTTGGAATAGACATAAAGGAGACAAGTTTGAGTGCAATTGCTTAAATATGATGCGAGCCATTTGTGTCAGAAACCACGTATTCCATATTATCATATGACGTCTCATATGACCCTTAGGGCCCCGCGCGCGCTTTCACTGCAAAACTATTGAGAAAATCCCCGTATGAGGGCCGTACGCGATGGCCCGAGGAGGGCCGGAAAAAGCCGTCCGGCCCCGCTAGGATCGCGTACGGCCCTCATACGGGGATTTTCTCAATAGTTTTGCAATGAAAACGCGCGCGAGATGCGAACTAAAACAACTTTGGTGCTATATGAATCCCGACTTTTCGGTCAAAATGAGCGACGTAAGTGAACATAAGTGAAAAGGAAAAGCGCGGTGGTCATGTGATAAAATGCTTATTGACTGAGTTAGGTCGGACCGGACGGGAACATATTTGGACCTCGGTCATGGCGCCAAATATCTTCCCGTCCGGCCCTCCCACTCAGTCAATAAGTACATAGAATTGCAACGTTGCTCATAGAATATTGTGATCGACGGTGTCGAAAGCCTTCTTTAAGGACGTTGGCGCCCGTTGCTACTGCGCATCTTTACAGCGCACGCAAATTGACATGCCACGTCATGCATCGAGCGCGTGCGCTAAGTACTAAAATGAACAATGGTAGGGCAGATGGCCATTGCCATAGCATTGCTTGGATTTAACACTCTTGGATGTTCGGTGACCCCTACTTTTCCTTTCAGAAACAGATTTTATTTACAATTATCTCCATATTGTCCAAAACTGAACAAAAAATGAATGTGGGAAGTTAAAAAAATTTCAAGATTTCTGTGTTCGGGACGTGGAGTCCTGCCATCTTGCGGTTGTGCAAGGCGCATGAAATTATGGTCACTAAATGCGAACTTGTTCTTTAAGAAACCTCAACAGTTAACTAAATTCACTTAATTGGTCCACTTAAACAAAGTTTGGTAGAGAACATTTCACTTCAAAGATGTAATTTTGGGCTTACAGACACTGTGGCCTTATTCCAAACCGAAGTCGGTTACCTCCCATTTTTCTTTTTACATTTCTGACATCACTAACTCGTCATCTTTCGATGATAAAATTTGCAGAAAATAATTCGTTCAAGACGAATTATGCGTCTAATATATTTCGTCCCGTCTTTACACTAGACGGATAACATGAGAGACGCATAATTCGTCTGGACGGATTATGCGTCTCTAATATAAAAACGGCCAATGAATAAAGGGGGTAGTTTCTAAGGAAACTGTGGTGCTGCGTCGGTGGGGAAGTAGTGCACGAAAGTTTTTGGTTTTATCAAGGGAGTTGATAATGTAAATTGATCACCGAACAGGGAGTATAAAAGCTGACGTTTCGAGCGTTAGCCCTTCGTCAGAGTGAATCCTTCGCTTCAAACTAAGTCCATACAAGCCGCTTCTTTAGAAAAGATACATCCACGACATCGTTCTCTATAGAGCATAACAGAAGAAGAACAAAGAATATCATAGAGTCACAGAAAATAGCTATCATCCGACTGTAAAATTCACGACTGAGACTCACATCTTTTATTCCTTTCACAGGATACAAGGACTCTCTATTCTTGGTGTGCGCACACACTTTAAACCGACAGAAACTCTCCAGTTCATGCACCTTACCTCCCGTCACCCTCTGGGGGTCAGGAAAGACTTCTTTAAAGGCTAAGCCTTACGGCTTCCGAGAACTAACACTTCACTGAAAACCAAAATTTGAAGAAAACAACGCACAATTCTAACAACGAATATGCTACAAGGATTATCCACATAAGCCTTGTGAACATTCTCTCATCTTAAGTCAGTTTTAGCAAAAGAATGTCGGTTCTAAAAATAAACAAAAAGCGCGCAAAAAGATCTTGCCGTTTATTACAGAATATCACCCATCGTGCAGTGCCTCATCTCAAATAGACTCTCTCAAACAACAACTTGCTCCTTATACAAAACTAGCCTTTCCTGAGAATTTTTTTAAAATCCTCCCCTTATTTCGCATAGAGAAGGGAGATCTTTGAAGGATGTACTCGTTAGAGCAAAAATGTGACGGTCTGTCAATTTCCTATCTTGACTAATAGAGCGTTTTCACTCACGTGACCAGTAGCCATATTGGATTACTGAAACAAAAAAAAGTATTTGCATTAAAATAGAGATCAATTCCCAAAGGATTAGTTTGGTACACCATAATGGCCGCCATTCCTTTGTTTTGGAACACCAACATGGCCGCCGTGACGTCATGTGAAAACGCTCTATAAGCCTTTTTTGATATATCAAAATTCAGCTTGAAAGAGAAGTTTAGAGGACAAAGACAAAGGAAAGTGGATGATATTCAATTATTTTTTACATTCATTCCAACGTGTTTCCATTGCTTTGTCCTCACTGCCTCACTATCATGCTGAATATATGATATTTCGAAAATGGCCAATAGGATTGGCGTTTTCCCACGTCCAGCGAAGTGACCTGTGATGACTGACGTTTTATGACACCGGAAGTGTTTACAGACGAAAGTCAGTTCTGTCAATAACTGGTTTTATCCGAGACCAGGAATTAAAGGACTTACACATGAATGTATTTGTGTGATATATTAAAACGATCATTTATAAACAGCATAACTTTACCTTATTTAAGTCAATCACTTAGTTCTTGATTTTAGGACATGTGAAACATTTTGACGGCTGATATTGTGTTATTTATTTGTTTGAGCAGGTTGAAGTTTTGGCAGCTATTCAGCTGATGTTGACCTGCTATACCCACCCACCCATAGACTCACAGAGGACGGCCACAACACCAGGAACTTCATCCCCTACTCTTCTCGAATAGTGTGTGGATTCTTTAACTTCCCACAGGGAACTAATGAACATAGAAGATATTTGTGAGACGGGGCCTACGCTTTATATTCCTTATCCGAGAAGACTTGAAAGTCTAACCATCTTTGAAGGATGTAATTACAAAGGCAGCACTCTCTTCCCAGTTATTTAAAAACCCTGAGTGTTGGTCCGGCCAGAGTCGAACTCACGACCTCCCGCATGGCAGCCCGATGCTCAACCAACTGAGCCAGCGGTGCGCGGTGACTTGACTTGCTCATTTGACGGTTGGCGGTAAAATTATTGCGTTTTTGACCGTTGGCGGTTAAATATTCGAGCATTTGACGCTTAACGGTTAACCCCATCAACACGTTCTTATAAATAAATCATTCCATTTTTTCCACATATCCTTGAGTCGTGACTCTTTCAAATTGTCTCACGGTTGTGTCAAAATGTCGCTTCGAAAACTATTGAAGTTAAAGTGTTTAAATTGTCTATAATTAATCAAGTTAATTCAATTTGAAACAGCGAGAATTGAAATTTTACGGCTTACGTAGACTAATCTGTGATCGCTTATACCAACGTGAGACACCCCAGAACAGATTATAGGGAGCTTTAGCAGAGACTTTAGGGAGCTTTAGCAACGACAACAACGACGGCAACGAGAATGTTACAAAATTGCATATTCAGTGGGCAAAAACAATAGCTTTGCACGCCCTGCACGTGTGTTTTTCGTTTTTGTCCATTTCTTTGCCGTCGTCAGCAAAGCAACAACGTGAAATTACCAAGTTTGAGGTGTTATGGAGAACGTCAGCACTTGAAGAAAATTTTTCATTTTTCTCCCCTAAATTAAGCGCCGCTCGTAACGGTTTCATTCCTAAGGGATTGCCACACCTTTGTCATATTAAAAGGCTTGGGATAGTCGCAGAGTGATCGCGATAACGTGAATTTATGTTTTTACATGAGGTTCTCATTACCGTTACCGTCGTCGTTGCTAAAGCTCCCTAACGACGACCGGAACGAGAACGTCATAAATTTGCATATTTAGTGGGCAAAAAACAATAGCTGTGCACGCTCTGCACGTGTCTTTTCATTTTTATCCATTTCTTTGCCGTTGTCTGCAAAACAACAACGTGAAATAGCCAAATTTGAGGTTTTATGGAGAACGTCAGCGTCAGCGTTTCATTCCTGAGGATCTGCCACACCTTTGGCATATTAAAAACCTTAGAATAGTCGCGAAGTGATTGCAATGACACGAATTTATGTTTTTAGATGACGTTCTAGTTGCCGTTCCCGTCGTCGCTGTTAAAGCTCTCTAATATTGTCTTGATGACTTTTGAAGATAAGATCAATTAAGGTGCTTGACGAAGGTGTGATTCGAGTGAGCTCATTAATTTATTGTTTTAAACCATACATTTCGGTAATGCTCAAGAAAGCCCTTGTATGAATATTATCAGTTGATAGTAAATTACAATTCAAGCCACCTATAAGATATGTGTTTAACATGTTCAGAATCTAGTCTTCCTAACAAAGTAACAAAATGCGGAAAAAGATCAGGAGTGATTGCAAAAGGTTTTGAGTTAGGCTTACGAATATCAACAGATAAGATTTCCAGGAGCTGACTATCCAAATCCTCACGGACAACGTAATTTATGTCCGAACGAATATAAAAGCAAACACCCCCACCAAATCTATGATTAACAGTCCTGTCACAACGGATCACATCGTAGCCCTCAACCTTTGCGTCCTGGTCAGAAATATTCCGGTCTGGTCTTGCCTCATTGATAGCCAGCAAATCAATACAGTCATAATTTAAAAGTTCATCTAAATGTTTCAGTAGACTTGTGATATTTAAGCTAGCCATTTAAAACTGGCGGCCCTTAGGAATTATAGAGTCTGGCTTGAACTGGGAACTAGGTGGGGTTAGGATAAAATCGGAAGTCGCCACCGCAGATAATGAATGAGAATTAAATCAATGCACGATATGATTAACTAAATTACTTGCTAAAATGCAAATACTCTTGTTGTTATGATGCAACTTCAGATTGTTTACGCACGACTCATCAATGTTTGGGTGCTTAATAATAGTGATAAAATGGTTGCAAGGCACTGTGACATTGAGCTGTAGAAATGGGCCATACAAGACTGTCTGTATTAAAATAATGATTATTATGATTATGATTATGATTATTTCAGCATAAGCATACTTTCCGCTTTTCTTTACGATAAAATCCGTTTATTCTTTAATTGCAATCGAGGGTCGTAAAACCATAACCAAACTAATTACTTTGGCCAATCAACACCTACGGAGGCAATCCAGTAAACCAATCAAAACTCGAAGTAATTACGGGTAGCCGACAAAAAGCGCGGGAAAATGTGCACTCACGAGCCATGACTGGTATTTGTTTCACTTCTGATTGGTTGAAAAAGTAGCCTGAGAACTTTGAACCAATCATTCACTGAGTGAAGTAATGCAAAACCAAAGCAATTCGCTAATTACTTTCGACACTCAATTGAAAAACGCTCTATCATTATTAATATTATTATTATTATTATTATTATTATTATTATTATTTTATTTACTTTTTTTACTTTCCGCTTTTCTTTACGATAAAATCTGTCTATTCTTTGATTGCACTTGACGTCACAGGCGGCCATGTTGGTGAAAAGAACAATAGCAAAACCATTTGGGATTGCTGTATTGCTCTATCTTTTTGGCACCAAGATGGCCGTCTTATCCCGTGATATTTTATCAGGAGAAACCCTTTGGTGAACTATTATCGATGATATTAGTTAAACTTCCCAAAGACTTTACGTTTTTGAGAAATCTCGCAAAACGTCAAATACCGAGATCGCGACAAAAACGACTTTGAAATTCACTAGGAAATTTCAGTTTTTGTGCATTTGGGTGCAGCAAATCGGTATGTCGCAACTGGCCCATCTTTTGCACGTAGACACCTACGTATCTTAACAACTATAAAATGTAAACACTTGCAAAGATAGGTGATTTTACTTTTGATTTTTTGCAGATGAAAGTTGCCACCTCGAACGTTTTGAGAAACGCCGGAAAATTACATAACTTTACGTGAAAAAGAGATTGTTTTGCTACATCGAATTCGAGATCAGACTTTACACCAAAAGAAAAATCTATTATTGATCTATAATATATAAAAAATCTGGCTTGGGCAATTTAAGTCCGATGCTCTAAACGTGAAAGCAGTTTTTACGTGTTTCTAATAAAAGAACCTATGTCATCGTGACGCAATCAATAGGTTTGCGTAAATTCATCGTTTAAATTAATTAATACAACAAACTGGAAAACCTCTAGCACATTCTGAACTATGTCTATCACAATAAGAATGCTAACAACGAAGTTCTGTTTATTTTTCCCTAATTCCTGGATATTATCGGAAATATTACCAGTTTAATTCCGAAAGTGATGGACATGACAGTCATAATTATCATACACGTGTCAATTCAACATTATGCCGTAAAGTTATTGCATGAAAAAGGGCAGTGTTAAACAACAAAATCGTACACTTTCTTTGTTTCCTTTTTTTCTTTCTCCAAAAAAGAAATAATAATAAATAAGAAGAATATATTCTTCAACTTTTAGGGTTACGATCGAAGGCGCGTGCGCGGAGCACCATCATTATGAAAGTATGGTAACCCATCAATGGGAGAAAATTTGGTTTTACAGTTATGACGTCATCGACCGTCCGTACGTCCACCCCTCCATGTATGCCAATGTCACCAGTATCACGCCAGTTTATAACAGACATCTTTAATATGGGATATCCATGTTATGGTCAATTGACAGCTGTCAAAATAAGGTACCGCTGACCAGTATCGTGTGACCAAATCGCGGGTTCAAGTTTAGAGATAGTCGAGTTCAGCTGACTCTTTGAAATTGACTGCTGACCATGTACTGGTTTTCGATCGCAGGCTCAACCCAGTTTAACCACGTAAACGCGCTTTCTGTGGCTCAACGCGGCTCCCCGGCCATACTACCTCAACTAAAGCTCTTAACAAGCAACACTTTTCGTTTTCAGGTTGAAAACAGTTTGGAAAATATTTTCTCTCTGCATTTTTTGCTGGTTTTCATCCATTGTGACATACTATCATCATAGCTGTGGTCCACACTGGTGGCTACGCAGTTATTCAAGTCAAGAATCGGGGGAATATAAACTTAAGGCTGAGTGTTTATTTTTAATTTGTTGAGAGCTGCATTTTTCTCTGTATTGCAATTTTTGGCATATCTTTAGAAGGTTGCATGATGCCTGGAGGACCTATGACTAAAACAGAAACGAAGGAAGAAAGAAAGAGAACGACAACGACAACGACAAAACAGAATACCAGTAATAGCTCAAAATACTTCATTAATTCTTTTCTTGGGCACTAAACCATTCGGTATTTTTACAGATGCGTTATTTCAAGTGAATGCCTATTATTTTTTAAAAAGTGGTTTAATCGTTTTTTTCTTTGTTCAGAAATGAAACTCGAATTTTTATTCTCAACTGTAATTAAATAACAATTATCTGCACTCTTTTAGACATAAAAAATAGTTTATTTGTTTGTTTATTTTGCTCTAGAATGCAAGCGAACAAGTGCTCTTTTAACCGTTTTCCCAACTGTTTTGCGATGTGCCTCGACAGTGACAAGAGTTCTCGTAAAATTAAGGAGAAATGTCACTAGCTTGTGTTTTCAGAAGTTTGTTTAACGCTCCTACAGGTAATTTATTGAAGCGGATCTTGTTTGGATTTGATCCTTTCTAGCTTGCATTGGCGTATTTGGCCGATTCTTGTTCCAAGCCAAGCTGGCGTGTTTCAGTGAAATACCTCAAAATATGAATGATCTCGTTTTCGGAGATAAAGTGGAATAAAGTACATCAGTAACGTAACACTCTTTTTTGGCCTTGAACTGACATAGTTCCCCGACGGTTTCTAATCTTGACTCTGAAATGGGTTTTTTCCTTTTCCATTCGCTCGCTGAGGAAAGTCCTTGTTTACTTTTAAAACGCATTCGATTCAAGAAAAATTCGTTGCCAAACTGGTGAATTCCAAAGTAAATTTCGAGTGAAAAGCCGATATCGCACGCATTGCTTCGTGATTCATGCGATATCGGTTTTTTGCGTGAAATTTACCGTGGAATTCACTAGTCAGGCAATGAATTTCTCTGCCGACTGACTTGGAAGGCGAAGAAAGTAATTTAATTAAGCAGTAACCGGAAACACTAAAACGCAGACAATTCGAAACCTTTTATTTTCACTACCCCTACAGGCGGTAAGAGTAAATAACCAGGGAGTTCACTGGTACATCTCTGGCTAGCTGCGACAAGTATGCATGGCAACACTTGAATTCTGCTAAAGTTTATGGAAAAGACAATATTGAGAACAAGATGAGAAGAAATTCTTTCCTGTGCTGGTAAGTATGAACTGATTATCTGATTTCAAATTCGGCAGATTTGTTTCTCTCTATAACCCACGGACTAAGCCGATGTTTTATGAATTTTGAAAAAGAAATTTTCACTGTATAATCTCACATGGCGTTAACCATCTGCCCACGTCATCGAGACAACTATGCGTTGGTTGTGCAACCGAACGCGTTGCGCTGTCCCAGCAGAATGCAAGGGTCATCTTCGGATTCTGCAAAAGGTGACCACCTTATTTACAGCCAGTCAGATGTTTTTGTTCCACTTGGATCCCGTAAGCGAATTGAGTAAAATAAACAACAGCAACACATGAGAGTGAGTGTCGCTGCCACTAGCTGTCATGTCAAGAAGGAAAGGGGAAAGGGGATGTGCACCAACTAGGAGGTCGCAGAAGTGCGCCCGCGCCGAAGCCAGCGAGGGGTTCAGCGGGCCTACAGGAGTTAAATACTGCAGAAATTCAACTTATCCTATTTACATTGCATCAATTTAATCCAGGTTAAAACTGATGCACATGAGTAGAATCCTTGAAAACAATTCAGATTTCTCGGTAACGTATAGCCCCCCAATTAACTTTAAGCCATATGCAGGCGATGTCGGGCGCATCTGAAAAGATTGCAAATACGGATTTAGAACTTACAGTCAGAGAAACTACTCTAACAACTGAAGCAGGACCTGAGATAAAAGTGTTTGCTGCCTCAGATCAGGTAAGAAATAATAAGGAACATTTGATTGACACCATATTTATCAAAATCCATTATAACTACACATAGCATCTACCACCAACACAAAAGGGCAAATTTGCCTTAAACTAAAGAATAGAGTTAGTAAAGAAGCGTGAAACATTCTGTTCCTATGTGGAAAGGATGGAAATTTTCATCAAAGCCAATAACATCGTGGAAACAACAGAAGAGGGCACCACTCAAGCTAATCGGGAGCGGAGGTATATTCGACTCTTAAGTAATCTATTGGCACCTATTAAGCCCAAAAATACTCTGTTCATTGAGATTGTATGTGCTTTGGAGAAATATTGCAATCCAAAACCCTTAAAATATTGCACCGAGAAATCAAAAGTCTGGGGAATCCATAGGGGATTATGTGCTGGCCATTCACTGTTATTATGGTGAGTTCCTGGATAGAGGTCTAGGTGACCGATTTGTCTGCGGACTCAGAAACCCGAAGCTACAGAATAAATTGAACACAAAGGATTTAACATTCGAGAAGGCTTGTAGAATTGCCAATGCTATGGACATGGCTGAGAGAAACATCCAGGGCTCGAGTTCCGGATCCACCCTACGACAAACGGGGGCTCGGAAGTGAACCAGTTGAGACATTAAGAAGATCGGTCATTTAGCATCTGTTTGTCCAAACAAAAATGAAACCAAGGAAGGGGCAGTGCACAATTTGCACAGATGTGAATCAGGTAGCGAGGATGAATTAGGAATCTATTTCCTGTACTCACTTGACACAAACAGGCCCAATTCCCGAGGTTACTAGGTAGACATGGTAATAAATGGGAAACCTTGTAAAATGATGGTAGATAACTGCTGCAAACTATTCCATAATGACACGCAGTTTGTATCAAGAGAAGGTTGCAGACATACCCTTAACAGCATCAAAGGTAGTGCTTTGGATATACACTTCAGAAAGGCTTTATGTGTCAGGTGAAATGCAGTGTGATGTTGTTTATAAGAACATACACTATTCTCTACCAGTAGTAGTAGTTAATTACAGAGGAAAGCCTACTCTAGCTACTCGGCAAAAATTGGCTGAGTCAAATCAAATTGGCATGGGGCGAGATTTATATTGTCCCCAGTGAAAACATAGTCAGTTCCGAGAGTCAACTACAAACTCTTCTGTCAAAGTATGATTTGTTCAGCGACAGTTATGCAAGCATGACAGTGCTTTCAAGAGGCACATATAGCTTTGAAAGGGGATGTAAGGCTAATTTTTGTAAAAGCCCGTCGAGTTGCTTATGCATTGAAGGAACAAGTAGAAAAATAGTTAGACAAACTTTGGCAAACACAATCGTGGTAGCGCCGAAGTCCGACAACACAGTGAGAATCTGCGGTGATTACATGGCGACTATCAATCAGGCTGTGGAGTACGAGCCATATGTTTTACCCACCACTTAAGATCTGTCTGCTTCCCTTGTTGGTTCAAAGGTTTTTTGTCAAACTTGACCTACGCCACGCATGCGCACAGCTGAATGTTGACGAACAAAGCCAAGAATACTTGACTATAAACCCTCAGAAAGGTCTGTATTCCTACAAGAAACTACCCTATGGGGTAAAATCATCACCCCAAAATAATTCAGGCCAAAATGGACCAAATTCTTCAACAATCGGGAAGTGTGTGTGTAAGCAGGATGATATATTTTGGTGGGAGGCAATGAGTGGCTAGAGAATCTTAAAGTACTCGCAAAGGTTTTGGAAAGGCTTCAGCAATACAATCTGCATCTAACACTGTCAAAATGCGAGATCTTAAAACCTGAAGCGGTTTTCCTGGGTCTAAAAATAAGCACAGTAGGTCTCCAACAAGTGGAAGAGATAATCAATGCAGTAAAGAAAGCACCCGCCCCTGGGAAGGTAAGTGAATTATCGTCTTTCCTAGGCATGGACCAATATTATTTCTTTCCTGCCAGGTCTAGCCACAACATCAGCGCCATTCGGTGGGATTGGACAAAGGAATATCATACAGCTTTCGAGGGCTGTAAGGAAAGTCTCCCTAGTGATTCAATATTACTCCAATATGACTTGAATGGGGAGTTACGGCTGGCCTGTGATGCATAACATTATGGCGTATGAGCTGTACTAAGTAACGTTATGGATGACGGGCGGGAGAGGCCAGTAGCCTATGCCTCCCGTACCCTAACCCCCAGCGAAATAAACTATGTACAAATAGAACGGGAAGCTCTATCTATTGTGTATGGAGTAAAGAAAAATCATCAATTTTCGTGCGGACGACAGGTCACGTTAATAACTAATCACCAGCATTTGTTAGCTATTTTGGGCCCAAAGGCTGCCATTCCCACCTTGGCAGCTGCCCGCATGCAACAATGGTCCATTGTTCTCTCTGGTTATGATTATTGCATTGCATACAGAAGGTCGGAGCAACATATTAACTGTGATGCCATCTCCCGATTACTCCATGAAGACTCCGAGATTGCCGGGGGCGAAAGTGAAATCAAGCCACCCGATGGACCTGTTACTTAGTAGAGTACTTGATTTCGTCCTGACGGGATGACCCGAAAAATGTTATGAGGAGGAAATGAAACCCTATTACAATCGTAGGAAGAAGCTTTCGTGTGAACAGAACTGCGTTCTTTGGGGCTCAAGGGTAATCATTCCATATGTGTTCAGGAAAAAAAATTTAAAGGAATTGCATTGGAAGCATCCTGGTATTTGTGCAATGAAAGCTATCGCCCGCACGTATGTATGGTGGCACAAAATGGATGACGAAATTGAGAGAGCAGTAAAATTATGCACGGTTTGCAGAACGTAAGAATTTCTCCACCTAGTGTTCCCCTAATACCGTGGAAGTGGCCGACGCGCCCTTTCCAATGTATTCACCTAGATTTTTGTCAGAAGAGATCTGATCATTTCCTAGTAGTGGTTGATAGCCATTCAAAACGGCTGGAGGTAAAAACATATGTCGTCAACCACCACAGAGCGTCAGTGGATGAACTACGTCTTATATTTGCCTAGCATGGCTTGCCAGAAGAAGTGGACTTTTCGAAGATAAGATAATTAATCAATAATATTTGTAAAAAGCTTTAAAATACAAAGCAATGTATGGTGGTATTTCCAAATTGAAGCATAATTATCTCTGAAAAATGCGTGGTTACCCCAAAATTTCTTTTTGGATGCCAAGTTGCTAGGTTCTGCTTTCTCCGCATAGTTTTGAAACGGGGAGAAATATTCCTATATCAAGAAGCACCGCCGATAGGAAATCCGAGTATTTCCAGATGCGCAGAACGTATGCGCAAAAACAATAGTAGGCACCGTCCTTAAGGTATCGTACAACCCTACACGGCACCACATGAAACATCGTCTGCGTACCCGTTTAAGCTTGGTAAAACCGACGTTAGCCCAAGCGATAGAGACAAAACAGGAAAGCAAGAAAGAATATAAGGATTTAAAAAATCATTGGAAGGGGTAATTTTCTGAAAACGACACAGTAAGAAACGCGCAAGCTAATGGAAATAGTGAGAAATGGATCCTGGGAAGGGTGGTAAGGGTTTGTGGACCTACAATTAGCGACAAAATTGTTGACACATTGACCATTTCTACTCCCTATGCCACATTTCTTCTATCTTTTAGCCTTCTTAAGTAGTCCAATTCGCCCCCTCCCCCCCCCCCCACCCCCCAAACAATGTTGTACTGTGATTCCCTGGATATTTAGGTACAAATTGGCAACATTGAATGGGGGAGTGGGGGTCTTATCAATAATTTAGAACATGATTCAGATTATAGTGTTATTTTACACTTAAAAGGAACTGTTGAAACACAATGTGTCAACTAATTTTGTCGCTGATTGTAGAAATCAGTTATCTGTTGACGACCGGATTTGTGCATGCCGATCATTTAATTAAGGATCGAGATAAAGAACCAAATGAGACTAGTGAGATTGAATTACTTCTTTCTGAGTCATGTCAGCAATCCCCTCCAGTTCAAGATAGTAATAAAGTTTCTGATGACATATGCCAGCCAACAGTTAATGCTGCAGATGTGAAATCTAAGTCTAATTTTGATCAAGGGGGTGAAGGCATGTCATCGCCAGTTGTTTTGAGGCGATCGTCTAGAATCAGGAAACCAGTGGACCGACTTAATTTGTAGCCGAAAATCCTGTTTATGTCGCAGTACTTTTGTGTTTCTATCCCATTTGTGTGAAAAAGCTGTGTAATATATTAGTATTTGGGTGCGGCTTTACCCATGATGCCTTGGCGATAAAGTGGTTTAAACCAGCCATCTTGTGTGTGGAGCAATGTTTACTACAGCAACCTTCAACACAACAATTGGCTTGACTGGAGTAGTGCCTACAATCGCACGAGGCAGCCTTACATTAGCCACATTGCTGATGCTGTTGCAGCGCTGCTGAAGATTGTGTCGCCTGAATATGCCGTCGACATCTGGCAAGCACTCTTATCCTCAAAAGGCAGTAGACAATAGGCTGTGGAAAGAGCCAACGATTACATCGTCAGAGAGAGCTCTTCTTTAAGCTATCGCAGAGGTTTATTACGGTGCGGAAAGCTGGGAAACAAGGCGGCGGATACTGTCAACTGCATCACCTGGTATTGCTATTCCGACGCGAATTTGCATCAGCTCCATTATGGCTGTGGAACTCAAATACCCTTGGGAGGAGAAAAAGGCGCAAGAATAAGAATCGATCGCAAAAACCTAGAATATTTTCTAGCTTTCATTACAAGCCTACACATCGTTCAAGATCTGCCGTTTGGCGAAACAAGTCCTTTGTGCCTCCTCAGGAAGCACGATAGCCGTTCCTAACGTCATTAGGACGATGATTCCGCAACTGACCTGTGAACAATATATCAGCTTCTGCAAAGAAACAGGTTTCAAACCTTTCAGCCAGAGGACCATGCTGAGATATGTGACAGTGTGCAAGGCTTAGTAAGGAAGTCTTTACAGCGTCTAGACATCTTTACGGCCGAGGGGGCGAAAGCATCGATGATCTCATAATGGTAGTTGACAGGTGACTGATGTTGGTGCCCGCCAGGAATGGAAAAAAAGGAGACGTGTGACGCTCTGAAAGCGGAAAAACTGTATTTAAAGGCGAATTACAAGGTAAGAACATAACACCGGTTTTATTCTATAAATGGGTGGAAGGGGGAGAGGGTGTGGTTGTAAGGGAAAAGGATGAAGAATAGCACTTACCAAACATCTCAGGTGGAAGAGAAGTCATCGAGTCGACAGAAAGCAGCGTTCAGTCTCAAGTTGTTTGACAGAGTATACTATATAGCTTTGAAGTTCTAGTGACTTTGTTGAGGTAAATTTTGTTAATATAGTAAACATTGTTTTGTTGCGTTTTCTTGAAGGTTTGTGTATCGTAGGTTCACATCAGCGAAGACAGCTGTGTACCTGATCACTGTAGTGTGTATGCCCTTAGTGATTCAACAGATAAACGGTTTCGGCGCAAATGTGACATGCCCACAATGAACATTGTGGCGAGTGCTGGACCTTGGAATAACTGCTCTTCTCCGTCCAAAAAAACGCAGACGAGGGAGGCTTTAGTTCAGAGGACGATCATGATGAAACGATCCATTTATGCAATTACGCGGCTCAAGCTATAAAGCTACGGAAGTGCCATCAAATTAGTTCGGTGAGGCAGGACCAATGCGGTCTTGAGGTTTTACGGCAGCTGAGCGAGGAAACCTGCCTAATTACTATTGAATGGGTGATAAGTTTCCTACTTCAGAAGGATAGAGAGACTCAATCCGACTTGTTTGGAAAACGTGGCATCTCATGACATATCAGTGTGGCTTTTCGCCGAGTGAATGGTCAGCTCCAGTTACAGACCTTTATCCACATTCTGCCATCCAGCAACCAGGAAGTGTCTTTCTAACTCTTATCCTAGAACACGTGTTGCGCACACTGAAGACCGAGTATTTCCAAATTTAGAAAGCTTATTTTCGACAGGATAATGCAGGATCCTACCACGCAGCATCGACAATACTGGCCGTGCCAGCCATGCCAGACTCCTCAGGTGTAAAAGTCATCGCCGCTGACGTCTCAGACTCCCAAGGCGGGAAAGGTGTTGCTAACCGTATGTCATGATCATCGACTTGCAAAAATCACATCTGGTTCTACATTAATGAGGAAAATGATGTTACTACGGCCGACCAAATGAAAGCTGCACTTCTGTCCCATCGCGGTGTAAATGAGGTGAGAGTTGCAGTAGTCGAAGATCAAACAGAAACCTCTCCACTAGAGAAATCCAAAATACCATGAGTGAACAAAATGAATAACTTCGAGTTTGGAGACAAAGGTATTCCGGCCAGACGAGCGTATAGAATGGGCGAAAGAAAACTAATTGGCGTGAAAGACGAGAGAGGTGAGGTACATTCTTGCAAATAAGTGTATTCAATAACTACTTTTCGTGATAGGGAGGGCTGGACGTCATTCAAATTAATTGCAACATCCAGAAGGCATTGTAACGATGGTGTCATTTTATTTTTTAGACCAACGCTTTAAATGCCTACAGGAGAAGTTTTCAGCAGGGAAGTTCAATCAGTTGGCAAGCTTTATAATCATCCTATGGCGACCAAACCGGAAGAAACGGATACCATGGATGGGGTCCATCCTTGAATCAGCAGCCGCGAAAGTGCTCTCAGTATACAGCTACCCAAAGGAAGGTTGCATGAGGCAGTGCTCAAAGAAAGCTGAGAAAAGCACACTCCATGACCAAGCCAGACAGGGATATAACGTGAAGTTGGAGGGGGCTTGCGTTATGCCGACATTGCATCAAGCCCCTGATTCTACAGCGACAAGAACGACTCCTTAGAAAGAAGGTTAGGCCCACAAGGTGGCAAAGAAGCCATACCGGTTAAACACGGCCCGAAAGGATTTCTTGACGTCCAAATTTAATATCGACCAAGAAACTGGACTGAAACAAGATGCAAATGTCGTTGCACGATAGATGCTTGCAACATAAATGACAAGCGTTTTTTCTCTGTGTCAGAATTCCTTACCCAACTCCAGGTGTCGTCGTTCTTTTCACGAATTGTCGCTAAGGTCTGTCAACAACCAGCAGTAAGTGAAGAACCAGGTGCAGAAGGATTAGATGATATGGACAGAGACGCCACAGCCGCCATTGAAGAAATAAAATCAAACGGAGTCCCTGCAGGTGGTGCATCCAATAATTTACGCTGAGTGCATCTTAAGCTCTCACCCTGGGAAAAAATTTAAGTTCATTAATTGGTTCTCCTCGTTTTAATTTATAGGCGACGTTGTCGCACTTACATTAGAATTTTTTGTAGGGATTATCCAGCTTTTTTGCCCTTAGAGTAGGTTTGTGAGCTACCTATATATTAGTGATGGTTGATGGTAATTGCAGGATTTGACACTGGTCATTAGTGGCACGGACAGCTGTGTCCATGGTAAATGACAATGGCCATTTACTACTTTATTTTCGTTTGCATTTAGTTTGTGGAGCCTTTGCGGGTTTCAATGATCTACTAGAGCAAGTTGCATTTAGGGTATAAATGCAATTATTACGCGTTTGTTATTTAGTTTTCTTTGCAGGTTATTCGCTAGGCCTCTGTTTAGGAGCTACTTTGCGTGCCTATTTGGCCGGGGGAGTTTCTTACTATTATCTGCCTGCAGACTTTGTGTGACAGGCATAGGGCCGCTCATTAGAATTCTGTCATGCATCGCTTGCATCACAATTGTTAGAGCCGGTATCCCGTTGTTGTAAAACTTTCGTGATATTTTTTTTTTCTTGCAGGTTGTAATTGCAAGTAAAGTATGGATGGTGCCCCCTCCTGCTATTAGGTCGGGTTTCAGTTCTTTATTTAATTGTTTACTTAGTTCCAGGGCGGATTCTACTATGAAGAAATATCTTAAGGAAATAAACAAGTTTTTACTGTGGTGTAGAACTAGGAAAATTGCGCTACAGTTGACATTTTCTTCTTCTGTTGTCGCCCTTCATCTATTTGGCTTAGATCAACCACTTAGGTCCCCGGCCGCGATGGTTTTGATCCAAGCTGCGCGGAAGTGGTTCCATTCCTTTGTTCGTGATATGATGTGTTCCCAATCCTTTGGATAACGCATCTTGCAAGAACTTGATTGAGAGCGCCAAGAGGACAAGGAGCAATCCAGTTAACGAAAAAAAGCCCGTGGCCCCTGCCACCATTAGAAGCATTGTTGACATTCATGGCGCTGAGGAAGTATCCTCAGACGACTTACGTACTGCCGCAATAAGCTCTTCAGGATTTGAAGAATTTTTTTCGTTTTAACGAGTTGGCTAATATTCAGCCAAGACACCTCACGTTTTGCGATGGTTTTGTTAAAATTTTTGTGCCAAGAAGTAAAACGGATGTATATAGTGAGAGCAACTATGTTTATATCGCTAAGTTAGAGAGCAAATACTGCCCAGTAACTATCCTGCGTAAGTATATTGAAGGAGCCAATTTGGATCTATCTAGTCACTTGCCTTTATTGAGGACATTAACGAGGAACAAGTCGGGTTATAGTTTTAGGAATGGCAATTTATTTCATACTCGCTGCAGGGAAATATTTAAGACTACTTTGAACGCCTGATTCAGGCTATGATCCCAAGGAGTATGGGGGTGCTACAGCTGTTGTCAGTAATAACGCTTCCAAAGCGGTTTCTGGGAGGGTGTCAAAACTTCATGGGCGCTGGAAAACAGATAAAGCGAAAAACATGTACGTTCTGGAGACTGATTCTAATCGTTTAAGTGTGACGAAATATTTAGGTATTTAGCTCATATCTAAATACGTTATCTGTTGTTCCTTCGCCAATGCTGTAAGATCACTTCTCATTAAAGTGTTAGGATTCGCACATTATGCACCCATATCTGATTTCGCCTGGTTTTGACGGTTACTTAAGCGGTAAATATTTTACGTTCGTTTGAGCGAGGCGAAGTAGAACGTAACCCACTTCTCTTATGGCTTTCATTTGAATTTCAAAAAAATGTAGCGGCAAATCATTTAACTCCCTGAAGAAGTCAGGCCCTGCCTAATGAAATATTGGTAAATCAAAAAAGATAATATATATCTTCCCAGCCGTATAAATTGTAATGTAACAACACGATAACAATTAAGAAGTATCTTCAATCACATACAAGCTTTGATTGAGTTTTTATCATCACATTTCCTTCTGTCTGTGAGCACACGGCCACGCAGCCCCCCTTTTATCCCACTTCGGTTGTGGTAACCGCTGACCCCTTGCCCGATCTTCAAGTAGAGAGCCATTCTCGTTCCCAGAGCTGCGATCCTCTTGGCCAGCGCCTCGGATCGAGAGCTCTGGCAGGTTCCAATCCGTTCTCGCCACTGATTGGTCAGATGGGAACACAATAAAAATGATAACCGGAAGAAATCGGAAGAGAATGGCCGAAGGGATTCTGTTTTCTGTTTGCCGTACTTGCAACAGATATATTATTAGTAACAACCATCCTTTGGATTTATTTGGTGAAAAGACAATTAGGGAAGGAATCGCACGGGATTGAGAAGAGTTTTCTGGTTTGAAAATTTCTGTCGACCATGGTTTATAACCATCGCGAATATGTAGATCTTGCTACGTTACGGTCACGACATTTCAGGAGTTTATAAAGACGGTAGTTCATTCAAAAGCTCAGCACGAGTCGGTTATCCGATCTAAAAGAAGGAAGTCTGTGCAGCAGAGCCCGTCCTTCACCAGGTGTGGGATGCGAGAAAAAAAGGAGCGAGCAAGGTCAGCTGGTTATACGTTACGCAGGATTTTTGACTAAGCTCGATCGATTCATGTGTTTACAGTGTAATTATTGTTCATGTGTTTAACAACGCAAAGCCTTGACTCCTTTTGAATATGTCCGTGGTGAGGAAGAAAAGATTAAGCCAACAACTAACCCGGCTATCGCGTACTTTTTTGTTACATTCTCTTATTGCAATAATGAAATTTGTAAGTATATTTTTTTTGTGTAATATCGCATTAAAGTTGGAACTTGATTCCTTCCATGTCCAGTTTGCATTAGTTATAAGAAAATCATACAACTAAGGTTGATACAAAAGGCTTCAGTTGAGAGCAACCCCTGATGAAAAGGGACTACAGCCCCTGATGAAAAATGGGGATAAAGGGGGAGGGGGGCTATCCCAAAAATGGATAAATTCCTGTCAAGTTCAATCTCAAGTGATCTTGACAACCTGCATCTTCTGGATAGTTTCTTATCCAGAGGAGAGCTTGAAGGATTCTCCTGCTGGTACACAGCTACTGAAAAACAACTTTTGGGTTCTCAGTTTTCAGAGGATTACTCTGGCCACAGTAAATTGGGTACCTGTTGGTTAACTTTCACACCGCTGTTTGGGCTAGTATATAATTTATTAAACTGGTAAATTGTAGGGTCAGAAGAGCTTAGCCAATAACCTATTCTTCGACAGGCGTCAACACTTGGGCTCACGCATGAGGGACCCCGTTACATGCTAAATTGTCTCCATGTTACATTGATTGCATACAGTGTCACGGTTAACAGGAAAATTTGCTTTTATCAAATATTTTCATAAAGGTCAAATTACCACCATGAATGATTTGGAAAGCTGACGTTTCGAGTGTTAGCCCTTCGTCAGAGTGAATGTTTAGTCAGCTAAAAGGAGATCAACATAATTCAAACTGTCTCTGTTTGCACCATAAAAAAGAAGCCCCACATGCATTTTGGACTATTTTGCCAGATGCATCCAACAGGCAAAGGCTTGGTTGAATCTGCTTCAATGACCATTGCTTAATAGAAAACTGCCTTCCGGAAGTGCTTCTCTTGAGATAAAGCAACCGATCAAAAAGTTATATTTTGTTGTGTTATTTAAGCAATAGAGGACGTTTTCCATGCCAAGCGCAGTTGGGAGAATTCTCAACAGTTATGCAAACCCGAGACACAGTCAAGGGTTTGCATAACATACACACCCATATTTCCAACCAGCCAATCAAAACGTGCGTCTGACAACACATAACCAATCAAAATTTGTGTGATGTCACAGCTGTGTTTACATACTCTCATCTAAACACAGCTATTGACCAATATTAATGGCAGTGCATGTACTATCCTAATTATTTTATAATTTAGAATGTGCAATGATATTCACACGCAAAATACAGTGTGCCTGCTACTGGCAATAATAATAAAATTAGGATAACTCTTAGAACAAAGTTAGTCATTTATCTTATTACTTTCAATAATTTGCTCAAACCAACAAACTGAAGATGAAGACCATGAATAATAATTTAATTGTGATCAATCATTGTTAAAATTCACATTAAAAATATTAATGGTATTTTGTATCATTTGTTAACTGAATCAAACAGTGAATATAGAAAAACAACTGTCAACAATGATGAATAGTGGAGCAAAACCTCAGCAGATTTTGAAACATTGTGATGGAAGACATGGTTTTTGGATATGCAATTAGTTACCCTTAAGGATATCAACGACCAGTGCAAGAAGCTGTGCAAAAACAGTGATATAGTTCCTCAGTTTTGCTAGTGCCAAGTTGTAAGAACAAGGTGTCCAATGATATATATTTTCTAAAAATAGGTAAACACATTAATATTTACGTGAAATTCAGGCAACTTAAATGACTTCATCCTGCATGTAGCAACATTTTGATCAAGATTTGTCCCCTAGCATCATTATTTATCATCAGTAGGTTTAAAATACAAAGGAAATTATTGGGAATCAAACAATAATTATTTAGGTTGGATCATTTTAACTTAAATTTAACTTTGAAGTTCAACAGTTACAGAGTAAATTGACTACTGGGTGCAAATATACAGATTTGATCCAGTCAGTCAGGGAGCAGGGTTGGCGCAGTAGTAAGAGCACTCGCCTCCCACCAATGTGGTCTGGATTCAATTCCCAAACTCAGCGTCATGTGTGGGTTGAGTTTGTTGGTTCTCTTCTCTATTGCGAAAGGTTTTTCTCCGGGTACTCTGGTTTTACCCCATCCCCAAAAAACATATTTGATTTGAGTTAATTTCATTAGTTTCCCCAATTAGTTCTCTAGTGCTAAATCCATTGACACTTAAATAAAGTTGTTGTTATTATGATTATTACAAGTTGTTAAAAAAGTATACATAATTCCTAGGCAACAGACAAAATTGGTACCATTAGGACCATTAGGCAGACTTTTAGCTGCAAAACATAAGAAAATAATTTATTACCAGTATATGTGATCATTTATTTTTAGTAATAAATGCTAATTTCAAGGTTGTTTACTTACGCATTATAATATTATTGTCTCTACTTCAATAGAGCCTAGAACATTTCCCATGCGAAAGTATTATCACTCGGATGTATTTAACAGCATTTAATTCAGTGCAACTTGATCCCTGTCGTTAGCTCCTGTCAACCGAACCTCCTTTTAAAATTCAGTCCTCTCTCATCTTAAAAATTTGATCGTGTATTTGAGGTACTTAACGGCGCAATGACAAGCACAGATAGCTTCAAACCCTCGTACTTCTTTCCTTTCAATGTGATGTCGCTTAAATCTAGAATTTCCATTCCATGATTCAACGCCTCGTGTAAGAGATTTGCCTTGGTCCGCCATTTTGAAAAAAATTCGAGACTGCGCAGAACGATCGGAAGTCCGTGAATCGCGGACTGTTAAATTGGAACCTGCCAGAGCTCTCGATCCGAGGCGCTGGCCAAGAGGATCGCAGCTCTGGGAACGAGAATGGTAGAGAGCTTATTGGGTGTCAAACTCTCCGAAGTTCCTCTTTTTATCGTCTGCGAAGAGTTGTACGAAAAGTAGGTGAGAGCCACTCAGTATTCTGAGGATTTTAAGAAAGATCTGCTTTTGATTCATTCTCTCTCACACTCAGCCTTTCTGGAAAATACAGTGAATCATGAACTGAATGTACACATGCTTGGATTTGTTCGATTCCCACGAGAGATCGGAGAAAGACGGCTCGCCATTTTCCAGGTATTTTCGTTATTAATTGATTTTTGTGTAGAGGATTTGATTAGAATTGAGCTCATAAACTCGTTGATACACCTGTTTGATCGAAGAAATAGAAATAGAAATTTGAATTGTATGGTCACCCACATGCTTCTGTAAACATAGGCTTGAAAGAAATTTTTGTCGCATAATCTTGTATTAAGTATACAGGTCTATCGCTTTTAAAGTTACCTTTTTAAGCGTAGCATTGAAATTCTTACTCCGAGTTGTTTTGTACGCACGACCTTGTTTAACAGGTATATACATATCGTATGATAATTGATTGATTGTTACTTTCATCACCTACTGAATTGAAGCGGTGATATTTCATATAAATTCCTAGAATTAGGTAAAAGTAAACAGAACTTCATTTTTTAGCGCTCTTGTTATGCTAGAAAATATCCATCGTCTGCTGGAAATTGTCCAGTTTGTTGTATTAAACGGTACACGTAGGCAATTCATTGTCCCAAAACCTGTTGATTGCGTTACGGTGACATTGTGTTCTTTTATTAGAAACACCTTTCACGTTAAGAGCTCTAAATGCGTCGGGCTTTAAGTGCCCAAGACAATTTATATATATATATTATAGTTTAATAATAGTTTTTTTTCTTGTGCTTTTTTTTTCTTCATGTGAAGTTATGTAATTACGGACGTTTCTCAAACCGCTCGACGTGGTAACGTTCGTCTGCCAAAAATGTAATGTATACTTATCTATCTTTGCAAAATGTTTGCATTTTCTAGTTGTTAAGAAAGGTAGGTGTCCATGTGTAAAAGATGGGTTCATCGCGACGTACTGATTTGGTGCACCCAAACACGCAAAAACTGAAATTTCCTAGTAAATTTCATGGTCATTTTTGTTGTGATCTCGGTATTTGACGTTTTCAATTGCCAGATTTCTCAAAAACTAAGTCAGTTAGGAAGCTTAATTGATGTGATCGATAATAGTTCACAAAAGGGTTTCTCCCGACAAAATATGAAGAAATCCGATATTTCACTTTAATTTGTCCGCGAATTCTTGACATTTAAAGCCAGCTGCTCTTAAATGCCTTCGCAAGAGTGGCGTATTGAAGAGGATTACCACAAGAAATGGTTAGTGATCGTAACACGAATTTCATTGCCGCAGACAGAGAACTCCGAGAACTCGTGGCAAGACTAAATGAGTCAAAAATTCGCGAGAGGCCTGGAAATCAAGGATTGAACTGGGTTTTTAACCCTCCTTTAGCACCCCCATTTTAGTGAAGCGCATGAGATAATGATCAAAGCTGCTAAGAAAGCGGACGAGGAGCTAATGATTACTTTTATTGGGGCAAAATCTCTTAATTAGCAACTCCAGACCGATAACGTACCAAACCGCCAATCCGAATGATGATACCTAACCATTTCCTACACTGCCAACTAGGTAGCAAATGTGCGCCCCTGTATAGTTTCTTTGCAGATAATAATAATGAATTTCATTAAGGTGCCAAGACTTCTAGCACTGAGGCACTCATTGGGGGCACTGAACACATAAATCTGATAAGGTTCACTAAGTAAGATCAAACATTGATTCTTTACACTTATGTCCAGAAATGCAAACAATAACAAAATTGGCAAAATAACATATCACTAACAATTTTACCATTTTGGCAAATATGGCGATTGTGGCGAAATTTTATCAAATTGCCAGATGTACGTAAATTACTTCAAGACATGGTGACCAGCCATGTTGGCAAATCTGGAAAATATGGCGATCTTGTCAAGTCGCAAAATGTATGTAAATTAGTTCAATATATGGTGGCTAGTCATATTGGCGAATCTGGCGATTTTGGCATATTCTTGTCAACTCGTCAAATGTATGTCAATTAGTTGAGTACGTAGTAGCAAGCCTTTTGGAAAATCGGGCGAATTAGTATTGGAGCATCTGTAATCCCATGGGAATTTCCTGATGAAAGAAAGCCGCCTATCTAAGTTTGTTAAGGGGACCCTAGGGAACATGTCAAAAGTTGTCGGCAATTTTCTAACTTGCACCGACAGTTTTTACGGGGAGTTAAAAGTGTGACCCTCATCGTCAATGGTGGGGAATTTCGACAAAAATTGTCATACTTTAAATTGGGGTCTAACTGACACGCAACAGTAATAGAACGGATCACATGAACGTGAAAACGAGGCTGGAACACATAATGCCTTGTAGCAATTGGTTATGACGACAGATTGTCCCAATATTACTTTCTATTGGCGTGTAACTTAGACAACTCTGTAACATAACATAACATAACATAACATAACAGTAATAAATCTGATTTCGTGTTCATTACAACCTGTAAAGAAGCCCTTTTTCATGAAATGCCTTGTGGCATATTTTGCATGTCTTACTTTTAAATTAATCAGCTAAGTGCGATTTTATCACAACTCCCTGACAAGGATAAAAGGTATCCTATTCATCTCGTCTTCCTCCTCCT
>NW_027179677.1:227500-232500 GCF_036669935.1 Montipora foliosa | reverse complement strand
AAGAGACTCTGAAGTTAATTGTCACCGAAAAGACTTGCCGTTAGTAAGAAATTTTTATGTGATTGTTTTAGGACCGATCAGATAGTGGTCCGACAGCGGTTATAAATTTCCTTTGAAGAAGTCTTGAAAATTACGGACAATAGAGCCGCTGCGAAAACTCTTTATTTACCTAACAACACATCTCTTGCCGGTAAATCACAATGCAAAATTGCATCTTTTTCGTCCAAT
Organism: Montipora foliosa; assembly: GCF_036669935.1. Classification (NCBI taxonomy): domain Eukaryota; kingdom Metazoa; phylum Cnidaria; class Anthozoa; order Scleractinia; family Acroporidae; genus Montipora; species Montipora foliosa. Next base: position 232,272 of record NW_027179677.1, on the reverse strand, counting down.
CTGCAATGTTAAGTTTTATCTCCTTTGTTCAACTCGTTCAACATATCACGTCTATGGCCCGTAGTAATGAAGCGCTAATAAAATCACGATATAAGCAAGCTTTGTAGTTCCATTCAGTAGTACTATAACCCACCTGTTTTGGCTTTAATATTTTCTCAAGAAAAAAGAACTTATCGGTCTCTTTAAATGCAACCACATCTGTCGTGACACTACTTCTGAATCGTTTTGAACCTTTAAGAAATTTCGAATATAATTAAAGCTAATCGTCTAACACAAATTGCAGTCACTCTTCCAGTCTATTTGCAAAGTGTCTGGAAAAATTCACTTACAAAAAACGTTTACCTGGCTTCACTTTTACAGACATGCCCCTTTCCTACAATCCCTTAAAAGTGAGGTAACATTAGAAACTTTAGCCCCAGCGATAAATTGGTCGCAAGTGCGTCGTTTGCGAGTTAGATATACACAGGTCGATTATTACCGTACGTGACGAGGTCATTGTAGTTTGCTGGCTATGACTGACTTGGAATTCAGTTTTTTTCTCGTGCAGATTCGTCTCCTTGATATTGCAGATAATGATTATGGTAGAACTTGTATGAGAACCTCAATGGCATGATTTGTTTACTGAATATTTATTCATACCCAGTGCCCCAGTGGAAATGGCTCACGTATGTTGTAAATGATTGATAAGGACGTCCAACACGGTCCATTTTCGCCGCCAATCCGCTAAATTGCTAGACGATTACTCACGGGCACTCTTTCCCTTTCTCTATCAGTATTTTCCTTTTGTTGCTTTCTCAAACAGCACAGATTCATGGTGGCATCCATACTGCATATATATCCAAAGATAGGACAGGGGTGGAGTGGGTTATCCTTCCGGCAAAGACTACTGTTTTGACAACTTGGGAAATAAAATATTTCAGCTTTCTTGGAGCCCTTAAGGACTTGGGGGTTTTTTATGGCACCCGTAGCTGTAGATCACATGAAAAAGTAAGTCTTTATGGACTCACACTGAATTGCTGACCCTTAACTCTGGTTTCGGTAATAAGAAGCAACCTAGGCGGTAATCGCCCTGGAGGGCCATTATGCATGCTGTAGGTGATAAGGTAAGTCGTCACAAGGCCTAGTGCCCGCTCGTACCTGCTGGAGCTTAAATTGGTTACTGCTCTTCTTTCCTGGACAGGACAATAATCACTGGTGCCCATTTATACATCTGGGTGGAGAGAGGCACTGTTAAAGAAAATTGCCTTCCCAAGACGACATGTCAACGCCCTAGTAACCAGGACCGCCCGATCCAGAGTCCAGCCCGCTAACGCGCTATGCCAGTTCCTTTTTGTGTAGAATCCGAATGTAATGTGGACTTTAATCTGTCCTAAATCAACAAAATGTATCGGGGAAGAAATAAATGGCCAGCACTTTCAAAAGAATAATAGATCGCAGATAGTTTCTTTTCTCGCAAATAAACAAAGCAACCGGCAAGGTGTCCACTTTCTTTTGAAAGGGCTCCAAGAAAGCTGAAATATTTTATTTCCCAAGTTTCCAAAACAGTAGTCTTTGCCGGAAGGATAACCCACTCCACCCCTGTCCTATCTTTGGATATATATGCAGTATGGATGCCACCATGGATCTGTGCTGTTTGAGAAAGCAACAAAAGGAAAATACTGATAGAGAAAGGGAAAGAGTGCCCGTGAGTAATCTTCTAGCAATTTAGCGGATTGGCGGCGGAAACGGACCGTGTTGGACGTCCTTATCAATCATATACAACATATGCGAGCCATTTACACTGGGGCACTGGGTATGAATAAATATTCAGTAAACAAATCATGCCATTGAGGTTCTCATACAAGTTCAAAACGATTCTCAAGTAGTGTCACGACAGATGTTGTGGTTGCATTTAAAGAGACCGATAAGTCCTTTTTTCTTCAGAAAATATTAAAGCCCAAACAGGTGGGTTATAGTACTACTGAATGGAACTACAAAGCTTGCTTTTATCCTGATTTAATTAGCGCTTTATTACTACGGGCCACAGACGTGATACGTTGAACGAGTTGCACAAAGGAGATAAACTTAACATTGCAGTTTGGACGAAAAAGATGCAATTTTGCATTGTGATTTACCGGCAAGAGATGTGTTGTTAGGTAAATAAAGAGTTTTCGCAGCGGCTCTATTGTCCGTAATTTTCAAGACTTCTTCAAAGGAAATTTATAACCGCTGTCGGACCACTATCTGATCGGTCCTAAAACAATCACATAAAAATTTCTTACTAACGGCAAGTCTTTTCGGTGACAATTAACTTCAGAGTCTCTTTTTACCATAACTTGGAAGGAAAAAAGATAATCGAAATTAAATGGCTGATTTTTGCAGGCACGCTTTGTTGAAACTTTAACCGGAAGTGGCCTGGTTAGCCATCTTCTCGTAAGTTTTTTTCTTAGTAAAAAGCCTCAACCTTAGTATTTTTTTCTTGTTATTACTAAACTAAGGGCTGAACTTTGCAGGGATACTAAGACCTCAAGATATAAAACATGGGCATGGAAAATATTTGGTCTGAAAGACAGGCCATTTCCGGTTGCTTCCCATATGCTTCAAATATGACCAAGTTGTGATAACAGCCACAGGCTAGCGAAAAATTTCCATGAGCTAATGTTCTCACCAATAAAAGCCTGAGGATAGGGCTTTAAAAAGATGGTTTTGTTTTTGCCTGAAATTAATTTCCTGTTGCTAAAAAGAGAGATTTAAAAGTGGCCAAAATTGCACTGAAAATCAGCCTCTGGGGACCCCTGAGGGGCTGATATCCAGAACTCGGCTAAAAAAAAGTCGTTGAAGCTGAAACTTTGGCATATTACATAAGTCGACATAAGTACTTTGTGTACCAATTTTAAGTGAAATCGGCCGACCTTCATTTCCAAGTCTGCCCCGGTCTCTCAGGCAGAAGCTCTTAAGTATAGCCGGAAAGTTCTAGAATCTTTCGCTGTAAAGTATATAAGCGAATCGATGTAGTGTTTAGAGGTTTTTTTATCTCAGGAATGTTTGAGGCGTTTTACAGTAGTGTTTACTGAAGTGTGACGAAGGTCTCGTGTAAAGCTTGGAGGCTTTGAAGAGTGACAGAGGTCGTGTTTGTTAAGTGTAACAGAGAGTTTACGTGGATATCAAGGCAGAGGCCGTGTGTTTATACAAGAGCGACGGAGGTCGAAGTATTGTTAACAAGTCTAGCGTGTGCTTGTTGTGAAGTCCAGAGTGGAATTACTACGTTCGTGTGAAATAAACAACTTCGTTGTGTTCTGACACTGCGTTCTGATTAGACTGCAAACTATACCTACCACTTTAAAACATCGAACTCGTAACAATGTCATTCACCTAATTATTATTATGCAGCATTATAATCCTGGCTCGAATCCTGGCTCGGATCCTAGCTCGGATGCTGGCTCAGATCCTGGCTCGGATCCTGGCTCGGATCCTGGCTCGGATCCTAGCTCGGATCCTGGCTCGGATCCTAGCTCGGATCCTGGCTCGGATCCTGGCTCGGATCCTGGCTTTATACTTACTTTATCTCCCGGTTTCCCTAATTGTACGCGTTATTAATCATTTGAAACTATGTAGGGCTGAAGGATCAATTGTTCTTCCAGTGTGGAAGTCTTTTTACGTTAGGCATGCAACTGTAAAAGGGTAATATATTAAAAAAATAAGCGCCTACTCCTACAATCAGGAGCAGAAACACGCGAAGGAAGGCTATGCAACTGCAGGAAAAAAGAGGAGTGCCCACTCGACAACCAGTGTCTCGCAAAGGGCATTGTGTACCAGGCCTCTGTCACATCTAGGGAGGGGACTGAGCACTATGTAGGGCATACGGACACGGACTTTAAGGCGAGGTTCGCCAATCATAAGCCGTCTTTTAAGACAGAAAAATACAGTAATCAAACTGAGCTAAGCAAGTATGTATGGCGCTTAAAGAAAGAAAAAACAGAGTATAAGATCACTTGGAAAATTCTAGGCAGAGCACGTGCGTATTGTAACACTACTAAAAGATGTAACTTATGCACACTTGAGAAATACTACATAATTTGGTACCCCGCGGAGCCCGCCACACTTAACAAAAGATAGCGTAAAGGCGTTTCCATGCCAATCATTCGTGCATCTCGTGCAAGTCGTACTTTGTTATTGAATGAAATTAAATTTGCATTTGGTTCTATTGTTAGTGAGTTTTTGTTTCTAATTTGCGGTCAGAGAACTATTTTAATGAAAATTCTCGTCTTATGTGTAATAAACAGTTCACGACAAAGAAAGTGCTTTGTACGGGGTTTTATTCACTCGTTGTTTGTGTCAAAAACCCTCACTCGCTCGTTCGGGTTTTTGACACAAACAACTCGTAAATAAAACCCCGTACGCCGCACTTTCTATGACGTAAACTATATATAACTAACTGAAGACAGTACTGTTTCGGCCTTCTGGGCCTCATCAGTCCAGTGCTGATGTCTACGACGGAGGTTAAGCTTATAAGACCACCCCAAATGTCCCACACATGTGGTACATCTAAGCCATGCCAGAGTGCTCAAACTAGCGAGTTAGTGAGCATGCGCAATTGCGTAATGTTCCTGATACTAATCAGTAAGTAATGTTTGCAACAAGAGCGACAGTGTTGTATATAATGTTTACAACATGAGCGGCAGTGTTGTATGTGGCTTTACAATCTCGAGCCGAAGGCGAGAGATTGTAGGGGCCCAACTTGTGAAATGAATACTTGTGGCAGTGTCGCCGATGTGTTAGAAAAGAATGCATGC
>NW_027179677.1:215000-222500 GCF_036669935.1 Montipora foliosa | reverse complement strand
CAATGGAAGCCGACGGTGCGCCCTTTACCCCCCCCCCCCCCCCTCTCTCTCTCTCTCTCTCTCTCTCTGCCAGGGCTCCGGTTTCACGGGTATTTAAAGCTACAGCTACACGGATCAGAGGAAAGTCAAAACAGACGTTGAAGTCACCGAAAATCTATCCGGGCACCTCTTGCTCCGAAAGCCGCACACTAACAAACTGAGCCATGCCTACTCCTGCGTGGTTCGAACAAAGGCCACTTGGCTTTAACACCCTCGCAAACGTGCAAACATGATGAAAAACATCAGCGAAGCGGCCAAGCTGTCTAAGATATACACAAACCAATGCTGCTTCCCCAATCGACATATGTCAATTTCAAGTCGTCGAAACGACCAATTCCTAGCACATAACAACTCTCGACCATCTGTTTCACAGCTTCAATTGTAGTGATGTGTTGTCCGGGGCGCTATCGGCTCTAAGCACTAGTTGTACAACCACAGCTTGCCAAGTGCAGTCCATAGTGGAATTGAGCAGTGGTTTACGTCAAGAAGCAATTCGAGAAATAGATCCTTTACAGGTTGCAAGAGAAGCGGCACCATCTTTTTTCAAAATTGCACAATTCAAACTGGGCAGTTTGTTTACAACGATGGCAGCAGACTTAAATTTGTGAGACGATCAATTTGACCTTAGCAACAGCATGTCTTGTTTGTTGTGATTTGAATACTGTACGAAAGTTCACTGAGCAGTTTTACGCTGCAGGTTGTCCCGAGATCGAGAAAAAAAAACAATGACCGAAATCGCTGCGATCCTAGCACAGTCGAACCTGTATATAACGGCCCTGTATTAAACGGCCACCCTCTATTAAGCGGCCAGTTTTCAAAGTTCCGATTTTTCGCTCATACACACACTGTATTTGTTACCTGTATTAGGCGGCCACCTCTATTAAGCGGCCGCGGCCATCCTGTAGCAGTCCCATGTTTGTCTTTCTTTGTTAGTTTGACCTGTATTAAGCAAATACCCCTGAACGGAAACTAAGCCGTATGTCATTTTATGTGGAGTTTTATTGTGTTTAAATTGCAATCCATCTTCACTATAGAGAAATATCATTTGCAAAGCTACTGTAAACTGACAATCGGCTGTTTAGTGTCGTTAACGCTTTGCAGATGTCCACAATGTGCTTAAGTACAGTACAAAATTATAATCACAAACGCAAAAAAACATGATCGTTTTGAAGATATGCCTCACTCTTCAGCTAGAAATCCCTCTTCAATTAGCTTGTTCTTTAGCCATGTGATGAAGAATGAATCGCCTTCAAACTTATACTCGCAAAGGATTTCCAGGCCATAACCTCCACCTCTTTCAACTCGCTTGCCCTTTACCGTAACTTTTTTCCTTTGTTTGTAGGCCGTTTAAAATTTGGTTAGCCACAATGCCATCAACTTAGGTATATGTCTAATCACTTTATAATCGTCCATCATTTCATTAGAGTGAGAATCTGGTTTCGACGCGGTTTTGTCACGTCCAGATCTTGTAACTTTTGGTGTAACACTAGATTTCCGTAATTTTGGGTGAACAATTGCCACAGTATTCGAGTCGGCTTCCTTATTTTTCGGCTCTGGTTTCAATGCGTACATCTCCTGGACTTTTGGCTCCCATAAACTCAAGTATGCATGGTATCCACGGTGAGCCACACCAGATTATGAGTCAACAGTGGGTTCAGTCGGAGTTTTACAAAACGTCCGCCAATAATTTGGCTGTCAAAAAGGCGAGATATGTCTAAAGCCGCTCCAATAGCTATCAATGCCCGCAAAATGGACAGTTAACGACTTTCTCTTCAAACAAAAGTTTCAAGTGCCGAAGCGCCAGACGTACATGTCCGACTTTTTTCACACTTCGTAATGCCTACCCTCTTACTACTTTAGCTTGAACAGTTTTTTGTCTATTGTGCTACTTTTAAGTAGAGACATTTCCGTTATTGATATACATTGAACAACTACGTAATGACGGAATCAGATATTTTGTTGTGAACTGTTAATCATAGAAATACAGTACAGTAACTGTATACCGTAGAAGATTAGACAATAGAGAGCTTTAGATTCTAGGACAAGGACGACTACGAGAAGTAAATTATGTGCATAGAAAAACACTGAGCGCGCGGACACCAGCGTCATTTGGGCGGGAAAACCATGATACCGTCGTTATTTTAGTACGAGGTTTTGCAAAAATGTCGTCGTGTCAAAACAAGTCAAAACGCGTTCCAAACTAGTTTGTGGCATTACATTTTAGAGAAATTCGGTGCAGAAAAACCATAACGCACTGCTGAATTTTACCAATCCAAGCAAAGTTGGGTGTTCCATCTGAGAAAAATAAGGTCTCCTTCACAGTTCACAAGAGTCATTTAAAAAAACACAACTACGTCAAAAATCACCATTTTATTCTTCCACTGAGCAAGCCTAACTATATAAGAACACAGTTTAGTATTTCAAAAAAGACGTTCCGAATTTCGGATACCCTTTACACTTATCAATGCAAAAAATGTCATTACCAACTTACATTGAAATTGTCCTCCGAATTTCGGACCCCTTAACTCCTATCTGACAAAAAACGATGCTTACTACCTAACTTTAAAAAATGCCTTCCGAATATCGGACCCCTCAACTCGTATCCGACAAAACAACTATGATTTCTACTTAACTTGAAAGGCTTTCCGAATTTCGGACCCCTCAAATCTTATCAGAGTAAAAAACGATAATTACTAGTTTACTTGAAATGCACTCCGAATCTCGGACCCCCAGCTCTTATTCGACAAAAAAACGAAGATTACTATTTAACTTGAAATGCTCTCCGAATTTCGGACCCTCGACTCTTATCCGAGAAAAAACCATGATTATACCACTTAACTTGAAAGGTTTTCCGAATTTCGGACCCCTCAACTCTTTCCGAAACAAAAAATTATAATAACCACTTAACTTAGAATGCCTTCCGAATTTCGGACCCCTCAGCTCTTATCCTACAAAAATAAAACGATGTTTAAATTGCAATGCGTTTGGAGACCGCTTTATGTTTTCAAAACAGTTTCCACTTTTCCCTTTAGCGCTCTTCGCTGAAAAAAAGTCAATACCGCGGAGATTCTTGTTGACTATACTTACGAAGGTACAACTTAAAAAAACTTGTTTCATTGTAGTTGTTTACATCATTTAACTTGCGATAAGACGCTTTAATGTATATTTCCACTTTCTCTATCAGCCACTTAAAAGTAACAACGCTTGGTCGCAAGTTAAACAGATTGCGTGGTGAAATTCATTTTAAAGAAAATAACAATTAAATACTGACTCTCTCTTTGTCTTAGCTGCTCTGCAAATCATTTCACCTTTGTGACACTTCCTTGCTTAGTTTCTCTGCAATGAAAATTTCTTTACCGCCATTATCTGAAATAACACCATTTCTTGAAAATAACTTTTTTGAATATCTAATCTTGAACTTTCAAAAAAATAGTTGCCTCTTAAACATGATCTTGTCTTGTAATTTCCAGTTCAGTCTTTCAAATGTGTAGGCTTGTGTGGTTTACAGTCAACTCTCTCTTAACGGACACCTCTGTAAGACGGACACCTCTATAAGACGGACACCTGGTGCTGGTCCCGGCCGTTTCTTAGTCATTTTGAAATCGTCAACGGACACTTGTGAGGTGCTGAATGTGACCGCAAATTACGATTTAGGGAAGAAAAATTCTTGTACGTGACTCTTTTTAACACAAGGCGTTTAATTGACAGCTCTTATCTTGTCACCGGAATACATACAGTACAAGTTAAAATTAAATCAGTCATTGTCCCATTCAAAAAATAACTTGGAGGTGACAACCGAATTGTATTGTAATCTAAAACAGGTAGGTTTCGTTCAAGAAAATAACTTAAAACAAACTTTAAACAGACGCGTATTCACTGTGCACAGGTTCAGCATTATTATCTTAAATTTCCTGGGGTCACGAAACATCTTGAACTATAAAATTGTAGGATATCTTCCTTTTAGCCTCTTCAAATCAATCTTTTCGTTTGTCCACTGAAAACGATCATGGCAACTTGCTTGTCATCGTACCATATTCAAAGTATCCGAATTTACAAGAGCCGAGAAACACAACCGATCTGGGCTACAAGCACTGAGACAAACCGAATCCGTTTCTTTCTTCTCGGTAATATCCATCAACGAAATGAGGAATGAAAAGATCACAATGGTAGCAGGGCTATTACAGGATGATAAACGAGGTCTTTTTCCATTTTCAACGAACTGATGTGAACTGAACTGGGACGTGTCATGCGATTTTTGAATGCGATGATAAACAGTGCGTTAGGTGTTGATGGGCCAGCACGACTCCATCGGCTCGCAAATGTTTTCCTATTTCCTTCTCGAGAAACGTATTTGAGGGATTTTCCACTTTTGTAAGATAAAAAGGGGGCTCTTTCAATATTTCGTTTAGTGCTGGCTGACCTTGTATAAGGTGTCACTTTCCCATGAGAGGTAAAAGACCTGTGGGGAAAATGAACTGGAATCAATTTGTCATCCGCGAAAGCGGCCCTGATATGAAAAAAAAAACCTTATACAGCCTCTGGGACCAGGGTATAACTTCCAGGAATCTATTATAGCTTTCACACTTTTAATGAACAGGGCTTACCGCTAGTTTTTAATTTCACGGTCACTAAATCATTAATTTCCGGTTTTCTTGACATTTGAATTAACTCACCGAAGTTCATTCAGATGAATGTTATTCCCAAAGGAAAACCCCCGAAAGGGGCGAATAGCACAATAGCTCGTTTGTATGATTTGAGAGTCCCACCAAGAAGCTCGTGCATCTGCAGATCCGTGCAACTGAAATAATCCTAGTTTCCAACGTTCTTTTGGCTTCTCAAGATTTTCAGCTAATATCATGATGACTACCGGTGGGAGTTTCCCACCTTGTGAGACCAAGTGGTATTTTGTTGAAAATGAAAATAAGAAAGTTGTTATTGATAACTCCGCGAACCGTCCTCCAAAGATGGATGGCAAAGAGCTTGGTGATGTTCTGAACCGAGAATTCCCTTTCAAGAAGTGACAAGAAAGACGAACGATTGAAGGTAATCTGAGAGAGACTCGTTTCATAATGTAACTTGAAATTAATTACTGGGTTGCCTATGGGCAAACCCAGTCGAGGTCTACGTTTAGTTTGTTTGTTTGTTTTTTTTTTTTCTTTTCTTTTTTTTTTTTTTTTTTTTTTTCCGTGTCGGTAAAAGTCTTGCCTGTCACTCCTCTGGTAAGTAGTGTCTTTGTGTATAGAGCCTTCTGCCCGTATTTTCTTATGATCGAGAGGGTAGTGGAACTGCGTAGATTTCTCTTGTGGACACAGTAGAATCATTAACTTAGCCTGCAATGGCGTCGAAAGTCATGCAACGCGAATGGCGTTTTAATGGATCCTTAAACAAAATATACCCTTATGGAGCTCAATAATGGAAAGTCAGTTGGATAAACTAGGCATGAATCTCAAAAGCGACGAGTACTGGACTTCGACAACAATCTATCGCCCGTCGAGACGAAATCAAAGTGAGCAGTATTTACCTGAAGTACATGGTAATTTGACACAATTGAGTTTCTTGTCTTCACGCACGCAATCAAATAGGAAGAGGTTTTCGCCTCTAAGAGCAAATATGTTGTTTGTTTCAATAAAATTTTCGCTGGAAAAGGATTCTGTGGTATTTTCTGCCTTTGTGAATTATAATATCATGTTGTGTATTGAATTTTCGAGCTTAAGGTTCAAATGCGATATGGGAGATGTTTTTTAGTATTGCTCTGTAAGCAGGAAGGGTTCACAGGCCTGTTGGAAGCGTGCCTGAGTTTCAACAAAATGAGGCCCAAAATCAGTGAAAACTTGTGACGCAGATGAATAATAAAGTAGCTGCTATTTCCAAAATGATGGAATTACCTGGTGATAAATAACGTCGTACGCGTCTTGGAGAGTAAATTTTGACTTTGCATAAACAAGAGTTGGGCGATTGTGATCTTTGTTTTGACTTCGCTCATTTCATTGTCAAACTTTATAACACTTGACAGAAAAAGAAACTTACAAAAACCCGGTATCTTGCCATCATTTGACGGGAATCCCGAACCATCGAGTTGGACTTCGAGTTCGAGTTCGAGTTGGACTTCGAGTTGGACTTCGAGTTGGATTTCGAGTTGGACTTCGAGTTGGATTTCGAGTTGGATTTCGAGTTGGACTTCGAGTTGGACTTCGAGTTGGACTTCGAGTTGGACTTCGAGTTGCGCTTCGAGTTGGAGTTCGAGTTAAAGTTGACTATAAAAATAAACTCCCCTCCCCCCAAAAAGAAATAGAGGGGTAGGGTAGGGTAGGTCCCGCAAAACCAGAGCCCGCAGAGATACTTACATTTTTTGAAGGACCGCTTGTGCTTATGGGAGGGCACAAACCAACGATAGTATGACAAGGAATATTTTTCCTTGAAATGTAAATGCTAACCATGATCCATGATGCTAACCAACGATCTCTCATGAAGAGAAAAAGCAGTGTCCATTTCTGTTAAGAAAGTGCAAGTGGCACATAAAGATACCTTGCATCTCAACTTTGGCCTAGCATTGTAAGGAAGTATTTTGAGGCTTAGGTGCCCGAGGTCTTCAGTACGGTCGTAGGCCCCGTAAAACAGACGGGGATGCTCGTCGTCTCGCTTAGGGGTGTAAATTTTGGATTTTGGTCTCGCTTAGGGTGTCCCGGGCAAAGCGCGAATATTTTAAGGTCTCGTTTCGGGTTCCGCAAATAAACACAGAATTCAACAAAACAGAAATTCAAATTTTCCTTCAACTTGTTTTTAGGGGTCAAAATTTGCTTAAGCCACGCCCAGATTGGTCTCCTTCAGCGTTCACAAAAAGCTTGAGCCACGCCCAGATGGTCTCCTTTAGGGGTTAAATTCAAAATTTCCGACGAGCATGCCCGTCTGTTCCATATGGGTGTCCCCCCCCCCCCCCCCGGGCCGGAACGATGATGCTGCTGGTACATGTTAAAACAATAGTGATCTAATCGACTTCATAGATAGAATGAGGAATATAAAAGCAAAAAGCGACACAAGGTGGGTTGAATTTTTTGAAGGCCAAACCAGGCTTCTTCAGGTACAATAAGCATATTTGAAGCATATGTAGCATATTTTCGTAATATGTTCCGGAAACACAGTGAAACACAGTGTAGATAAGCTTATATTAAAAAAATAATCACATAGCATAGAACGGAACAGTCCGATTCTTCGTGGATGTTCAGACCATCGGGATCAATTGGTCTGCCTTTTTGGATTACAAAATAGAACTTCTGTGGCCTTACGGATAGAGTCTCGGATGGAAGAGAATTTTTCGATGGGTATTAATTGCATGCCGTTGGCAGTGTGTTGTTAGGAGATGATGATGTTCTGCGGCTGCGGAAGGTTTAGATTTTTAGTTAGGGTTGTCTATAGGGAGGGGGTTGCACTAGTACGAATTTTATTTGTTTTGTTTTAAATTGG
>NW_027179677.1:185000-192500 GCF_036669935.1 Montipora foliosa | reverse complement strand
TAATAGTATTTTCGGTCAGATGTTTCTGTTTTTTTTTTAGGGGTTTATTGTTTTGGTCTCCCATCCCAACACTAACCCCGCGAAACAGGGCTTGACTTCAGTGAAGTTTAGTATTAATAATAATAATAATAATAATAATAATAATAATAATAATAATAATAATAATAATAATAATAATAATAATAATAATAATATTTATACAGGGGGCGTTCTCACATTAAGTGGTTTTCGGAACGGCCCTGTGAGTTTTCGGATGCTCATAGGGCACATTTGTGGTGAAAAGAAGTTGTGAGGGAACTTGAAAATTATCAACATGTCAGCCCAGAAGCCAATGTTTCTCGCTTCTCTTTTATTTGTTATTCTTCAGAGACTGGAATGCTGTATTTCAATACCACACAATTCAGTGCCTTCTGATTTTCTGTAGCACGTACCACAGGCAAGCCAGTGTATGCTTCACAGAAGCATCTAGTTGGCAATCTTGAAGAAAGTGGACGCCTTGGGCATGGCTCAGAAAATATGTTAAGTCTGAGACTGACGGTTCTATGCGAGGCTGCTTTGGTGAATGGAGACGTCTCGTTAGAAATAATCGATTTAATGGATCAGGCCCGGAGACTTTTAAACGTAGCATTGGAAGATCAACGGTCTTTCCGTGGGTATGAAGCAAAAGCAGTGAACAAAGGAGGACGCAGGGGAAGACCAAAATTTTCAATTTCAGAAGAACAGCTGGTTTTCTTCAAAGGTAGTAAATCTTCCTGTTTCTCAGTTCAATATTATCAGAAATTATACACAAACAGCGGTGACAAACATCAGATATAGACGCATGACTTGAAATTATTTTTACTTGACGTTTCGTATGCTTCTGCATACATCAACAGGTCACAATTCAAAATGGGATCATTTTCAAATTTTAGCGAAAGGGCGATCCGAAACCTAACTGTACAATAAAGCAGACAATGTGAATATGTTATCAGCGAAAAGCTTTTTTTTTTTTTTCACTTCTTTTGTTACTTAAGGACGGTGCCTACTAATTCAAAGGTATTTTAGCCCCGGTTTATGATTATGTAGGAAATGTAGATCTTAACAAGTGTTATTGAAATCCAAAAAGAAAAGTGGGCGTAACCACGCATTTTTCAAAGATAATTGATGAATAATATTTGTAAAAAATTGTATGGCGCTCTTTCTAAAATTGAAGCTTAAAGCTTTTAAAGCTTGAAGCTTACCTCTCAAAAATGCTTGTTTACCCCCAATTTTCTTTTTGGATACCAAGAGTACTTACTAAGAAAAACTTTCTCCGGATAGTTTTAAACCGCGCAAAGATATTGCTGTATTAGTAAGCATCACCGACAGGAAACCCGAGTATCTGGAGATGTGAAGAATGTATGTGCAGTAACAATAGTATATAGGCACCGTCCTTAATAGTTAATAAGTCACTGATCCTGTATATTTAAACTTCAATTTTGTATTAATCGTCACTTCTGAAGATGTATGGAGAAGTATACGAAATGATAATTTTTTAGGTATTGAAACACCTAAAGTTTCTCGTAAGGACCATTGTCGAGTGAGCCTTGGTAACTGTAGCCCGGTCACTACTCTCAGGCAATTTTAAATGACACACCAATAGCAATTTACGCACTTTGCAATCAGAGAGTAGAGTTGGGGTTCAGAAGGAGAATAATCTCCAGTTCAAAGGAAAATGGAATTTTTTCCCCCGAATATTTTTATGTTCATTTATTTAGTTGACAATCACGCTTTGTTGTTGACGATCACGTGGTACAAAACCAAAATTGCGCACAGTAACATCAGAAACAAAGAAATTGAGATTAAGTTGTTGTGGATTTGATGGCCCAGTGCGCAGTTTGCTCTCCACACTAACGGCTTTTGTATCATGTAATTGCTAACTGCAAAGGGTCGATAAGGAATGGGGCGCTGAAAAGGGGGTGGTGGTGGCGTAGTGATTGTCCACCGATAAACAACTACTGCACACGATGAAAAAACATGCCTAACACGTCACAACAATGAACACAGCTTGTCTGGGAATGCAATAATTTGTGTGTTTTATTGCGACAACAGATACTCGGTGTTGTCTTGTCATTCCTTCTCAAAGAACGTTTGGCAGTGTTTAAATAGGTTGATGTACCTCATAAAGAATAATTTCTTTCACAGAGAACAACTTCACGTATAAAGACATGGCATTAATGCTTGGTGTCAGGCAGCGTACTATTGAAAATAGGATGGAAGAGTATGCCTTGACAAACAAGTCTCGGTTCAGTGATATCGAAGACGACATGCTGGATTCTTTCATCCAACGCATTATGACAAATTTACCGCGCTCTGGTAAGGGTTTTCGGTTATCATATCTCTACTTTTAGTCGCAAGAGTTGGTTTTTGTACCATGGCATGGTCAAAAATGCCACTTTGCAAAGTGGCGTAGTTGACATGCTTGCTAAATAGTTTTTCAGGGGGAATGTGTATCTCACTCAGTCAAAAACGGAATTCTGCAATTTGATGTAGTAACTGCTCCGTTGACGAGCCAAACACTTCTTTTGTTTGTTAACAGGTTTCAAAACTATTGAGGGCTACCTTGCTTCCCAAGGCGTACGAGTGCAGCGTTGGCGGCTACGGAATGCCATAAAGAGAGTCGACCCCGTTGGTCGGAGGTTACGATCGATGAATACAATCTGTCGACGTCAATATAACGTTCGTTCACCGCTAGCTCTGTGGCATATGGATGGGAATCATAAGCTTATACGGTACTGTTTGCAATAACTTCCTCTGTGTTTGGGGAATGTTTCAGTAGTTTCATGTAAATTGATGCTTTATATTTTTGTCAGCTATCGCAGTTACAAGTGTCTTAAGAAAGGAGTCAACTGATTTCTTCCAAACTATTTGAAGCTCAGTTTCGAGTGGAAAACACCAGTGCGTTATGAAACCCAACAGGAACGTGAGGCAGCCAATTTGTTGTTCACTCTGAGTGAGGTGCAACTGGGTCCGAGATTATTAATCCACTTCGTGATCATATTACGAGTCGAAAGCATTCGCATAAATCTAGCGCTCTGACAGCGTAGTCTCTCTTATTTTAACTTCTGAAACAGTCAAATACACCAAGAAAATATCCCTTACACAAAGATGGAAGAACTAGTACTTTCGATAATGCCTTCTGGTCCTTTTTATCTTTTTAGCTGGCGATTTGTAGTTCACGGTTGCATTGACGGTTACAGCCGCAGCGTCGTTTACCTAAGATGCAGTACAAACAACACTTCAGAGACAGTCCTGCATCTTTTTAAGAGCGCGGTGTCTGAATGGGGATTGCCATCAAGAGTGAGAGGTGATATGGGGGTGGAAAACAGGGATGTGGCGCACTATATGTTGAACCACACTTCTAGGGGTCCCGGAAGAGGAAGCTTCATTACAGGAAGAGAGGCTTTGGCGAGATGTGTACCAGTTAGTTCTATCCTCTTTCTACGACCTTTTCCGGTCTCTTGAAGACTGTGACCATCTAAACCCGGACGTAGAGGAACAGCTTTTTTGTCTTCACTTCGTCTACCTGCCCGTAATCAACGACGCCCTTTCGAAATTTGTGCTCTCGTGGAATAATCACAAATTACGAACTGCAGGAAACAAAAGTCCAGTGCAACTTTTTATTCTTGGGATGCAGCAAATTGCGCAAGAAAATGGTATTGTGGCCTCAGAGTACTTTGAACGCCTTAGCCAGGTAAACAGTAAAGACTTAACCCATCTATTCAACCCCTTGACATACTTGGGAGTTAAATATTTGGTACAATTATCCATCCCTTCACCCTGTCCGTTCTGTGATCAAGAGGGCAAGGGAGTAAAAATTACATACAGTGATCGATTAATGAGAAAAAATTTCAGAGCTTAATTGATTGATCTTTGTGTTTTCAAGTGATGACTTGGGCAGAGCGGATGCTGGCCTTATTTAACGGATTTCCTTTAAAATGTTTGTAGGAAGAGCTGGAAGTATATGGTGTTGATCCTACGGTTTCACTGAGAAGCGATGCTCTGCCAGATGCGGTTATTGTTCCCTCGACAGGGTGTCCTTTAGATGCAAATTCGTTGGCCGTTTTTACGGACGTGGTGTCGAATGTCCAAGGAGAAGATCCATGGGACATTGGACCATATTTGTATGCAGTTGAGACAATAGATAGGCTAAAAACATAAACCAAATTACGCTAATTTAGAGCCAGATACGAGTGTATTCGTTGAAACTATTTCAGTGTTAACGTGCATGCACTGAATTGCGCTGTATGCTTTCCATCCTTCTACCATCGTGTGTTTGACGAAACACATGTCTTGTTATTTATGTATATGTTACAGGTACATTTGAAATGCAGGTTGAAATGATTTCAACCTAGGTAAATTTAATTTTAAACTAGGTTGAAATTGAAAGTAGAAAACATCAGCAAAACCTCCATCAATTGTTAGCAAGTACGTGTATATTGGTAAGTAAGTCGGTGCTGGAAGTAAGGAGATGTGGTTAGCGTGCGTTTTTCATTAGTTAGTTTGTAAAAACGCCTTTGGTTGTTATTAAGTGTAAGCACTGATTTTAAATGGTTAGCATTAAGGTTGGGGTTACGCATACTGTGCCTGATAACCAGTTCTGCTTTTGTAATCTTAGAGCAGCAGAAAAACAAAATCTTGTTTAATAAGAATTACCTTCATGTGACTTTGTTTTACTGTTATTTTTCTGATTTTTGGAAGGAAAAAGACATCCAAAAATTGAATCATTTATAGCGTAGATTATTGAATGGTGTACAGTTACTTGTACAAATGTAGTTCAGCAGAAAACCCCTTCGCGGTAATAAGTACTTGAACAATCAAATTCAGTTTTTGTTTTCTGGTAGTTCACAAAGTTTGTAACCTTTGTTAAACAGTAATTAATTCATTTCCTTGTTTTCGCACCTCTTGTACATGTGTCACTGGTCAAGTGTTTTCTTGCACGCGGCAGTGAAACTTATTGTTTTAGTTGTGTCTAATGACACATACATAGCGACACACAGAAAGAGAGTAGGAAAGAAAAGAAGGGAGTAGAGAGGAAAGTGGGAGGAGGAAAAGACGATTTTTTGGTTTTGTGTTTTATATTCATCCCCCCTAAAAAGACCGTGCCCCTTTCTTTTCACCTCATCCCACCTTTTCAAACTGTTAATAAATAACCTAGGTTAATTAAATTCACCTAGATTGATTTAAATGGACCTGAATTTAATTTCATCCTGTAACATACACATTTCCCTTTTTTTCTTTTCAATTTTACCACGGTGACGAAACAGCGGTCAAAGTAACATTTGCGCACAAACCTATTATGTCTGTGGTCATATCTGATGCTGATTTGATAAATATCGACTTTACTCTGTTCAATACCCTGACGGACAATCTGATTTCACTCGAACTCGATCGGAATATGCAACACAAACAGTTCTTTGAACTTAAATTCTTTGAAGCCTTTGAGATTTCATTTTAATCGCTGTCTTGGCTCAGGCAATGGGTTAAAGGTATAGTTTTTACAACCCCCATGATTCTCTGCATGGATATTTCTTTAGTTAACTTTACATGCGTCCGAAGAAGTCGTTCAAAAACGCATAATCGAAGAATGAAAACGCATCCACTTTGTCGTTTGGCACTATTCCACCAACAGGCAAAGACAACCCGTTGATACAGGTGTTACTTATAGGCAAACATGACGGCATTCCAGCATCAAAGGAAATGCTTGGCTTCATTTGAAAGCCAAGAACAGGCTCGTTTTCAGATCCAGTGACGAATTTTAATATGTTTCCCAGGGAAATATTTCCATCAGCCCTTCTTCCAGCTACAAAATAAAAGACAAGAAAATAAAACGAATTATTTTACTAAGTGTCAAGAAGAATAAAAATGTTGAGATGTTCTCTTGCTTGCACTGAATTTCTGTGCTCGACGCGGCTACACGGCCATACTACGTCAACTATAGTGCTTTACATAGTCGATGCTTTTCGTGTTCAGGTGGAAAACGGGTTGGAAAATTTACCATGGAATTCATTACTTAGACAATGTATTTTTCCACAGAAGAAAGCAAAGAAAATGATTTAATTACTAAAGCAGCAACCGGAAACATCAAAACGCGGACAAGTCGAAACCATTTATTTTCACTAATCCTACAGGCAGTAAGGTCAAATAACCAGGGAGCTCCGCTTTTAGGCTTGGCTACATCTACATATTAAAAAAATAGCTTACCTGCTACCTCTTTTAAATAATTCAAGAACAACCTGTATGTTCTCTCTTCCTGTTGCCTTCGACTTGTGCCCTGTTTAGAAAACATGGGCTCCAGAAGTTTCACCAGTTTCGCGTATGTTAATGGCAGCACGGCTGTCTTCCGAAATAGGAACACAAGACAAGGCTTCCCGTGAAATAGCTACGAATGAATTCAAAGTATCGTATTTTCAAATTTTGGTATAATGGGGGCTTCAACATGGGTTATCTCTGCGTTTAAATTCGCGGGAATATGCTATGTTTGAAAAACAGCACTTTCAGTCTGGTTCGCTGTGGGGTTTGACACCAACAATATGTTTGTCTGCTTTTTATTATATTTTTATTTGTGCTGGAACAGATGATGTTTAACTGACGTGCACATTTGTATTAATGTAAAACATAAGCAAAGTCTATATGGCAGCCTAGACGATCTGAAGCTTTGTCAGAGTATATACTTCGATTCTTTCAATGAACCCCCTCCTCCCCCCCTCCCCCTTAAAATAATCCTGTATCCGCTACTGAGAAAATTTTCCCTTCTCAACGATCGAGTGGTCGCTCTTTTATAACAGTTACTCAAAACAGTTCTTTCACAGTTGGAGGTATCTCAACGGACGGACTTACGACTGAATTGCTAAAACATAATCTTGATTCACAGCTTTAAAGCAACCTCATGAATCCCACTCACATTTTAGGAAGTCAGCATAATTTCGAATTTGTACTGGTGTTTTTAACCAGGCGCCCCGGCGACGCAATTTGGCTACTGCCCAAAATTGACATTTGATATGACGACGCTTACCTCGATTAGTCCAAATTTCTCAAGGCCTGCCCGAAATTGGATTTCATCTCTAGAGAGACTGCACAAATCACCTTTTGCAAAGATGCGCTGAATTTGCTCTTCAGCAAGAAAAGTCGGGAGAGGACCGCCTTGTAACAAGCTGAAACCTGTGATAAAGAGAGAGATAACAATTCTAATTAATTGTCAAAACAGGACTCAATTTCCAGCTCAAGTCACGGCTGTATTGTAAATTTACCAAAAAAGAGACCAGCTCCAAAGTAGTGTTGATTTTCTAAGGCTGCCAGGTCTTCCGAAAGAAGTAATTCGTGGTTTTGCTCCAAGAACAACCTATCTCGAATCTCACGCATAATGGAACCCAAGAATTGCCGTCGTGGACCTCCATAATCTTGCGCGCTCTCACCAGTGAAAGTTACCTCCAAAGGTAAACTGTAATCGATCACATCTTCCCTAAGTACCTCTTCCATTGC
>NW_027179677.1:170000-172500 GCF_036669935.1 Montipora foliosa | reverse complement strand
ACGAAAGTGTCTGATATTCCTGTTGACATGAGGCTTAAGTCACAGAAGCAATCGAGCATTCTAGATTTCGTAAATAAGCGGTCGAATGCCACCTAGGCTCGATTTCCGCCGCTCACTCGAGTTCGGGTATCCTCCCCGAGAAGAGACGGCTGGACGCGTGAGCGATAAATTGTCTGTGACGTAAATTCAAAATATAATTTATGCGAGTTAATAGTTTCGGGGAAATAGCATTAGACATCCCAAAAACACTGATTTTAAGAAAACAGAAATTACATAACAATGCTTAAAACGTCTGTGCGAAGTTTCCAGATGATACGAGCTTGAGTTTGTGGTTAAATGATCGATGTGAGTTTGAATTCAACCAGCGAATGATGAACGAAATCTTCGGCTGCTTTAGCTCTCAGTCGACTTCATCGGCCCCCTCGTTTTGCCACCAATAAACTCAGCAGTAATTTCAATTGATCTTGAGCAATTTTACTTGCTCTTATATTAGCGAAGTATGAGGAGAAAATTGCAATAGCAGTGAATTTGAAAGCCGTATTTTGACCTTGGCGCCAACTGGAAAATCAGTGAAGTTTGCGAACTCAGGCGGTAAAAAACGACACAATTCCCATTCTCCAGCTTCTTGAACACTTTTCGTTGTCGCAATCTTGGATGTTTCCGACCTTAAAAGCACTGTAAACCTCGAACAGGCCGGGTCAAAGAATACCTTCGCAGCCAAAACATATAATTTATGCCAGACGGATTTGTGCAGGCGAGTTTCTGATTGGCGGAGATTAACAATGGCTCACCTCACGCGTCCAGCCAGATTTCGGGAGTGAGCGCTGGCTCATTTCCCGAAACAGCGGCTGGTAATCGAGCCTAAATGCCACCGAGTAATGTAAATACATTATTAAAATTTCAAGTATATGCACCCCATGTTTGACGTTGTTTTCCTAGGTTTTGTTCGATTAAAATTTCAGGTGATTTTCATTAACATGAGACACATTTACAAGTACTGTACACTCCACTCTACTTTTCCCGAAACTTGTTGCATGTGAAAAAAAAAAAAGTTTCTATTTGCCTAATTTTAGCTGATTAGGTAATATGTTTATGTCATTAATTGATCAATCCAGTGTTAGACTTATTTTGTTGATCTTTCCCGTAAGCGACCACTTCCCGTAAGCGACCACTTCAGTGTCGTGCACCAAGGGTGGTTGCTTACGAGAGAGTTGACTGTACGTGATTTCAATTGCGTGTACAGGAAAACTCAATTTTGAAGTCAATAAAAATATTGAATAATGCCATTATATTTACGTCCTTTCATTGTTTCAGTTAACGCGGTCGCTTTGAAAAAACAAACAACAGACCTGCATATTTCTGGTGATCGAGTGCATTGGGGACGAAAGGTATTATTGGTCGAGTCGCACGATACACAGTTCCAGAAAATGGAACTGTAGCTGTGATTGGCTCAATCCGAGAAAGGAATGTGGTTCCAATGTAAGCACCCGTTTCTTTCCTGGCAGTGTTGGGTGACATCGCCAAAAAAACTTCCGAAAGCTGTGTAGTGCTGTTTTTTTTTTTTTTAGGAAACAGACGTTGCAATTCGTCCTTGGTTCGTACGCAAGTGCTAATCGGTATAACAATTCTTTTGTCTTGCGCCATTTTAATACTATCGATTCTGCAACCTCTGCTAGCAGATAATAGTTTGATCAATAGAACATGTAAATGGGCCGATAAGCTTAAAAACCAACACAACCTCCACACAAAAAAACAAACATCGAAATGTTTCTGTGATGCATCTAGATTATATTGGCATTTGATGCTGGACTACTATCCTCAGTAAAATGTAAAGATAATTCGTGCATCTGAATATCTCAACGAAAGGAAGGTAGCTCAAACACACTCCCTAATCTCTGATTACTCCTAGTTTCTAGATATAAGTAATGTAAAAGTTGAGGAGAAGGGTAAGAGGACACATCGTAACACTTATCGCAATCTGTCATTCCTGGACATGCCCAGTGAGTATTTCCTTATTTTGTGTTGCATTAAGAGACAGACAGTTTCCGCTACCTGGATTCCCGTAGGTTGCATAATGTGCCATGAAGCCTGAAGCTGACACAGAGAAATCAGTAACGAATCGAACACGCAGGAGATTGCTCTTGCTCCAAACAGACCAAGGACTTTGATAACCACAGCGTTTTATTTGTATGGAACGCGATGGATAGTTTGGGTCAGATACTTCCACGTAGTCAAACGGACAGTCGCTTCTACCATATTCCAGAGAAAACTTAGAAAACTGCAAGTAAATGTAGCTGCCTGGTGTGACAGTAATAGACCAGATGCAGTTCAGGTGATGTGGGTAGCTGGATGGATAATTCGGACTCGAGAAGTTCCCTTGAAGGTCAGTCAAGCTGTGTGCACACGACCCTAGGAAAAAGAAGAGCACTTTGTTAGTCTTTCATATATAGAGAAGGACTAGCGAGAGCGTATTTGTTTCCTACCCATAATTTCATTCTTC
>NW_027179677.1:160000-165000 GCF_036669935.1 Montipora foliosa | reverse complement strand
GGTGTTGTAAAACCAATCGTGCGTACAAGACTTTGTGGTGTGTGGCATCCAAGTTGTTTTTCGTTCCCGCAGCTTTTGAATTTGAGTTTCACTTAGTCCTTGCGCTTTGTTTGACTTTCGGCCTTTTCCAGAACGGTGGAGTTGTTGTCCTTTACAAGACAGGGCTTCTCTGGCCTTTGCAAACTGTCTGTCAGTAAGTATACTGTACTGTTTCCATCAGTTTTTCCCTTACTGAACGGTCGAACTCCGTAACATAGATGCTAATGCGTTCGTATTCGTCTCCGTTTTGCTTGCGAACGTTTAGAAGAAAGTGGGATAAAATTTGGCAAGTTCTTGTTGTGGTATGTTTTCAAGATTTCTTGTTTCGTTAACAGTTGTTGCCCAACGGTAAAACATGTTAAGGTCACTTTGCGTCTTTTGGTCGCGTTCTTCATTCTGTTTTCATCAAGAAAATGTCAATGTCTTCATCGTTCAATTGTTCGCTTTCTGTTTTTCCGTCTGTTCTGTTTGCTCAGCAACTGTAACAAGACCACCTTCCGTTTGTTCAGTAAAATAGTCCGCTTTTGTCAGCTCGTCATTTAAAAAGTCGAGTCCAAGGGACCTAAACAAGTCGACCGAAAAGTTAGGTCTATCGAATTCGCCCGGTCCGGCCATTGTTGCTCTCCCGTTTTCGGTCTGTATTTGCTCTGTTCTAAACTGGTCAAACCGGGACCCTATAGTGTATTACCGTCCCATATTTTGCGCATTCTCTGACCAAATATGGTCAAATGGCGTAATAGTGCAGGCTATAAAAAATATATTATATTATAGATATATTTTTTAAGAATAAATGTTTGAAAGAAAATTTGCCCTGAGCGGGATTTGAACCCACGTCCCCCCATTACTAGTAGGGTGTGATCACCACTACACCACCAGGACAACCATGCTGGCAACACAGCCATCGAAGAGGTTGATTTACGTGGTTAAGGCGTGGGCCTCCCGGGAAATTTTCTTTCAAGGTGACAAGGTAGGGGAGCCTATAACTTCACTTGAAACCCAACTAAGGATCAAGTTAATGATGCACGACCGTAGTCAACTTAGCGGATGACAAGGAAGGATCCTAGATCCTAGATCCTTAGTGGGTTTCAAGTGAAGTTTATAGGCTCCCCTACCTTGTCACCTTGAAAGAAAATTCCCGGGAGGCCACGCCTTAACCACGTAAATCACCTCTTCGATGGCTGTGTTGCCAGCATGGTTGTCATGGTGGTGTAGTGGTGATCACACCCGACTAGTAATGGGGGGACGTGGGTTCAAATCCCGCTTCAGGGCAAAATTTTCTTTCAAACATTTTTCTAAAAATTGATTATTGGGGGTGTGTGCATTTGTCAGGGTTTCTCTTCTTACACTTTCTCTAAATTGAAATTAGCCTGTATCCTTCTAGGATCCTTCCTATGTCAGCCGCTAAGTTGACTACGGTTCGTGCATCATTACACTTGATCCGTAGTTGGGGTTTCAAGTGAAAGTTATAGGTCCCCTACACTTGTCACCGCTTGAAAGAAAATTTCCCGGGAGGCCCACGCCTTCAACCACCGTAAATCACCTCTTCGATGGCGGTGTTTGCCAGACATGGTTGTCCTGGTGGTGTAGTTGGTTGATTCACACCCGACTAGTAATGGGGGGGACGTGGGTTTCAAATCCCGCTCAGGGCAAATTTTCTTTCAAACATTTATTCTTAAAAATTGATTATTTGGGGTGTGCATTGTCAGGGTTGCTCTCCTACCACTTTTTCTCTAAAATTGAAAATTTAACCGGTATCCTTTCTAGGATTCCCTTCCTTGTCATCCGCTAAGTTGACTTTGACTACGGTCGTGCATCATTAACTTGATCCTTAGTTGGGTTTCAAGTGAAGTTATAGGCTCCCCTACCTGGCTGTGTTGCCAGCATGGTTGTCCTGGTGGTGTAGTGGTGATCACACCCGACTAGTAATGGGGGGACGTGGGTTCAAATCCCGCTCAGGGCAAATTTTCTTTCAAACATTTATTCTTAAAAATTGATTATTTGGGGTGTGCATTGTCAGGGTTTCTCTCCTACACTATCTCTATATATATATATATATATATATATATATATCACGGGATAGCTGCTAACACAAGCTTTCACCGGCTTTTTTTTTTTTACAAGGTTATAGACCTTAAAGAAATCGTACCCCATGAGAGTTGCCTCGAAAACAAAGAGTATGAGCTGATAAAGAAGTGCTGCAAATGGGAATGCGCACACAGACCCAGATTTATTGACATCATGAATCAGCTTGACCAAATTATCGAGAACTCAGGTAATTAAGGATTAACAGTTTGGTTCTTTGAATATCTGTGCTTTTCCGCCTGGGGAAAGCACAAGGAAGCATGGAGCACACTAAAACAATGAAAAAATTCCTGAACACCTTTACGAGTGGAAGAGAGTTTGACAGCCATGCCACGCTGATGTGGCCCAACAAGGAAGAAACACTGTCCATAACTGCCGCAACCTTGGCTATACATGTGCGCATTGCCTAAGATGGCAGTTGGACCGCACTGTCGCTGTTAAATAATCATTTCCATTTGCTTTGCATAAAAAAACCACGATCCACTATTTATTTGGGCTTTGCTTCTTTATTTCCTTGTTTAGACAAGGGAAAACCACGACCTGGTCCACCACCCATGGAGGTTGACATTAAAGCTGGTGGAAGCCTGTGTAAGTTTCTCGTGTTATTGTCTTGTTTCAATGAATTGGATTCTTTAATGAACGCACCTTTTTAACAGTTAAAAAAAAAGGTTTTTAATTTTGCGTATTCGGTAAAGAAAATAACACAGGTCTCGAATTTATATACGTTTGTCAGCTGGGAATTTCTGACATTTACTCTGTTCTTCAAAAACAGTTCTCAAAAATAATGACACATCTGCCAGAAAGGGTAATTACAATTCGTGGAGTCCCTCCAGCTTGCAATGATTATTCACAGTACTGATTTTCCGAGTGCTGATCATTACTTTTTGGCCACACATAGATCGCTTCGGATGGCGAGGCTGTGTACAATACAATTGCTGTAAGTGCCTCACTTATGTCCAGAATGAAAGCAATTAGATGCGCCCCTCAATTTTGTCATCAACAAGTGTCTTGGGGGCCTTACTTAAATGACCTCCGAGACCTTGATTGTTTCCTTCGTGGTGGCAAATTTTCGATTCATTTTAGAATCAACTATTTGTAACTCTTCTTGAAGAGGTGTTTTGATCTCTAATCCTTCGCCACAAGCCATAAACAGGAAAGCAATATCAGCTCATGTGGGGAACCGACTCAATTGGAGGTTTCTTCAAAACGAGGCAGAGGAACGCACTACCAACAAAACAAATTCTTTGGGAAAACTAGACCTATAATTAACCACCTCCTAAGTTGCCATTCGTTTCAACTCTCCTATTACATACTATTACATACATACATACAAAAATACATACTAATTGACCGCCCCCCAAAGGGGCTTTTTCAGATCGACTAAACGAACAGAAACAACTTAAGAATCCCAACTGGCCGGTGGCAAACCAATTGGCTATTTACAATTGCAGCCGAGAAACTAAACCATGGGCTACCAGGATCAATTCAACAAATGGTCAAAGCGGGTCTTGAACCGGGATCCCCGGATCTCAAGGCAAGCGCCCTAACCATTAGGTCGCACGCCTCTCTACCCCCCCCCCCCCCCCCCCCCCCCCTCCCCCCCTTGAAACACGCACTGAAACACGCATGAACGCTCGCTCCCCTTCTTTATTCATGAATAGTGATTACGAACTGGGAATATATAACACAAAGACGTTTTTTCCTTTTTTACCCAGATACGTTTTAGCCAACACCTTAGTTTGAATTCTCGCATGCCCCCTAGTTGATTTTTTTAGTTTTATTAATCTTTACCACAGATATTCCCAAGGATGTTAACTTAGATTCAACGGAGAAGGATGATAACATGCAGTCTGGGTAATACGTGTAGATTAGTGGAGATTTTGGGACAAAATCCCTGGCAGAGTCGAGATAAGCTATTTATAGCGCACTTAAAACTTCATACTTGTCAAATACAGCTTCATAATAACACTACTGGACGTTGTCACAGCGGTCACACAATTGTTCCCTAGAGGAAAACAACCTTCTGCATGACTTTTAAGTTAGTAGGGCTTTCTATAGTGACACACTTTGCAACCCCTACATAACGTAGTGTGAACATTACAAGGCTGTATTAGAAAACACTTTACAGCTACGCTCAGTTAGTCGTGTTCTACTCCTTGTCATGCCATACCGATAAGACCTATTTGTCTTTTTGAATCTGTCAAAACCCCTAATAAAATGTGTCGTGAAATAGAATAATGGTTCAACTAATTAGCTCCTTGCTTTTTTCCCCAGATATTATGATGACCTCGTGGCAGATTATTTTATCACAAAAAATCAAGTAAGAAGTCATTTTTATTTTTTTATCCCTTCTTATGCTGATACATCCGATAGGCAAGAACGGGTTAAAAGGCACATCTCCTCAATATATTTGAAATGGTATACGAGTTTTTACCGCATTTCCAAATAAAAGCTTCGAAACTGACAGCATATGCCTTTTCTAAAGGCATCACAAGCTAAACTACCGTAGCATCACTGTATAGTAATGTGATTTTTAAACCTGTCGTAAGCGATCGAGCAACACTGACGAGCATGCTGGAATAAAATTATAAGCGTCCTTGAAGGTAGTCGTATTATTGTCTACCCTTTCAACATCTTGTAGGGGTCCATATGGACGTGGGAGAGACTTTCACAACAAGATGTTCAGCATGCAACCGACGATCTTCGCTATCTCAATAATCCAAACATTGTACCAATATGGAAACACGACTTCTTCAATTCATTTCGCTGGATAGTAAGTATCCGACATTAGTGAGAGTATCTGTGGGGATAACATCATCATCATTATCAAATAAATAATAAAATAATATAAATAATAATAAATTTTAGAGTAGCCAGGG
>NW_027179677.1:135000-137500 GCF_036669935.1 Montipora foliosa | reverse complement strand
GTGATGGTAGCAGTGACGATGCTCCCTTGCCAATCAATCCCAGCGGTGCAAACAGTTAAAGGAGCACTTGATCTCGTGCGTCAGATCGCTGAGTTTGCAGATTATCGGAGTTGCGAGGAGTTGTCCACTGCAGTCACGAAAGTGTCTGATATTCCTGTTGACATGAGGCTTAAGTCACAGAAGCAATCGAGCATTCTAGATTTCGTAAATAAGCGGTCGAATGCCACCTAGGCTCGATTTCCGCCGCTCACTCGAGTTCGGGTATCCTCCCCGAGAAGAGACGGCTGGACGCGTGAGCGATAAATTGTCTGTGACGTAAATTCAAAATATAATTTATGCGAGTTAATAGTTTCGGGGAAATAGCATTAGACATCCCAAAAACACTGATTTTAAGAAAACAGAAATTACATAACAATGCTTAAAACGTCTGTGCGAAGTTTCCAGATGATACGAGCTTGAGTTTGTGGTTAAATGATCGATGTGAGTTTGAATTCAACCAGCGAATGATGAACGAAATCTTCGGCTGCTTTAGCTCTCAGTCGACTTCATCGGCCCCCTCGTTTTGCCACCAATAAACTCAGCAGTAATTTCAATTGATCTTGAGCAATTTTACTTGCTCTTATATTAGCGAAGTATGAGGAGAAAATTGCAATAGCAGTGAATTTGAAAGCCGTATTTTGACCTTGGCGCCAACTGGAAAATCAGTGAAGTTTGCGAACTCAGGCGGTAAAAAACGACACAATTCCCATTCTCCAGCTTCTTGAACACTTTTCGTTGTCGCAATCTTGGATGTTTCCGACCTTAAAAGCACTGTAAACCTCGAACAGGCCGGGTCAAAGAATACCTTCGCAGCCAAAACATATAATTTATGCCAGACGGATTTGTGCAGGCGAGTTTCTGATTGGCGGAGATTAACAATGGCTCACCTCACGCGTCCAGCCAGATTTCGGGAGTGAGCGCTGGCTCATTTCCCGAAACAGCGGCTGGTAATCGAGCCTAAATGCCACCGAGTAATGTAAATACATTATTAAAATTTCAAGTATATGCACCCCATGTTTGACGTTGTTTTCCTAGGTTTTGTTCGATTAAAATTTCAGGTGATTTTCATTAACATGAGACACATTTACAAGTACTGTACACTCCACTCTACTTTTCCCGAAACTTGTTGCATGTGAAAAAAAAAAAAGTTTCTATTTGCCTAATTTTAGCTGATTAGGTAATATGTTTATGTCATTAATTGATCAATCCAGTGTTAGACTTATTTTGTTGATCTTTCCCGTAAGCGACCACTTCCCGTAAGCGACCACTTCAGTGTCGTGCACCAAGGGTGGTTGCTTACGAGAGAGTTGACTGTACGTGATTTCAATTGCGTGTACAGGAAAACTCAATTTTGAAGTCAATAAAAATATTGAATAATGCCATTATATTTACGTCCTTTCATTGTTTCAGTTAACGCGGTCGCTTTGAAAAAACAAACAACAGACCTGCATATTTCTGGTGATCGAGTGCATTGGGGACGAAAGGTATTATTGGTCGAGTCGCACGATACACAGTTCCAGAAAATGGAACTGTAGCTGTGATTGGCTCAATCCGAGAAAGGAATGTGGTTCCAATGTAAGCACCCGTTTCTTTCCTGGCAGTGTTGGGTGACATCGCCAAAAAAACTTCCGAAAGCTGTGTAGTGCTGTTTTTTTTTTTTTAGGAAACAGACGTTGCAATTCGTCCTTGGTTCGTACGCAAGTGCTAATCGGTATAACAATTCTTTTGTCTTGCGCCATTTTAATACTATCGATTCTGCAACCTCTGCTAGCAGATAATAGTTTGATCAATAGAACATGTAAATGGGCCGATAAGCTTAAAAACCAACACAACCTCCACACAAAAAAACAAACATCGAAATGTTTCTGTGATGCATCTAGATTATATTGGCATTTGATGCTGGACTACTATCCTCAGTAAAATGTAAAGATAATTCGTGCATCTGAATATCTCAACGAAAGGAAGGTAGCTCAAACACACTCCCTAATCTCTGATTACTCCTAGTTTCTAGATATAAGTAATGTAAAAGTTGAGGAGAAGGGTAAGAGGACACATCGTAACACTTATCGCAATCTGTCATTCCTGGACATGCCCAGTGAGTATTTCCTTATTTTGTGTTGCATTAAGAGACAGACAGTTTCCGCTACCTGGATTCCCGTAGGTTGCATAATGTGCCATGAAGCCTGAAGCTGACACAGAGAAATCAGTAACGAATCGAACACGCAGGAGATTGCTCTTGCTCCAAACAGACCAAGGACTTTGATAACCACAGCGTTTTATTTGTATGGAACGCGATGGATAGTTTGGGTCAGATACTTCCACGTAGTCAAACGGACAGTCGCTTCTACCATATTCCAGAGAAAACTTAGAAAACTGCAAGTAAATGTAGCTGCCTGGTGTGACAGTAATAGACCAGATGCAGTTCAGGTGATGTGGGTAGCTGGATGGATAATTCGGACTC
>NW_027179677.1:102500-122500 GCF_036669935.1 Montipora foliosa | reverse complement strand
TTGCTAAAGTTTGCTGGAGAGGACGCCATTAAAGTTTTCAAAACATTCCAGTTTCCCGAAGGCGATGAAAACGATAAAATAACATTAACTGACCTATGAGCCGCCGTGTTGCTTATCCCGTTGATAACTGATTCATAGAGAATCATGCGAGATCCTTCACTCAAAAAATATTCTTAAAATCGTCTTTTCCATGATGTGAAAACTCCAAAAAATATTTATTATCACATCTATCCTTGCTTGCTATAAAAGACCAATACTATAATTCGCATTTGCACATTATTTTTGTTTTAGCCTCGTTTTCATGTTGGAGAGAGATTTTTAAGATTTTAAATGCCAAAAAAAGACCCTTGCAGCTACGCACTAGTGATGGCTATCGTAGTTTCTTTTTCCATATCCTGGTGCATTCTTCATAATGATGCGACTGATAACTTGTCCAGAAAACTGCAGGAAAAAGTTATCAGGCCTATGGACTACTTGGAGTTAGTGCAGAGTACGAGTTCAAGTCGCTACGTTCCTGCATTTAAATATCTACCACTTGAAAATAAGAATCCACTTAAAAACACGCATCCGTAAAAATAGCTAACGGTTTGTCCTCAGAAAGAACTTCTTCCACCAAGTTTGAGCTACTCGTTTCTCCCATCAATGGAAAAATGTTCGGTCACCTTTTTCGGTGAGCTGCAAGGTGCCTTGGTAAAGAAACGTGAAAGCCCTTGACGCGTTGAATCATCATTGTTTTTCAACCTCACAATCCCACAAGTTTTGAGTTTTTCATGAAAAAAAAATGTTTGCTCTTCCTCTTATCTCTCAAAAATTCATCTTTCGGAGTATTTAGTTCTTGATCCTTTATGGAATTTTAGCGAATGCAACGCGAATATATCAAGAGACAAACTTCGAAAGAAAAAAAGCTGTTTTGCAGAAAATGAAGAAACCAACTGAAAGTGAGAGCAGTGCGTTCAGCCAATCGTGAGCGAGTAATTTTGCTCTTTTTACAAGCAAAATTAAGAAAAAATGCCTTCTTTATTGACCAATCAGCGTTCAGTAGTTTTGCCCTCTATGTTGTTGCGCGACCTGGGCAATTTCAGCAACTTCTGAAAACACTCGTGATATTAACCCTTAATTTTACTCCGCCCAGTGCGATTACCTATACTAATTCAATTAAATTTCCCTTAAGAGTTCAAATTGACGTTCCATGACTGGCCAAGCAAAGTCACCCTCCGTATAGATTAATTTGATAAAGAAATGAAAACAATTTTACTTACCCAACAAGGTACAAATAGAAATTATTATGACTGCAAGACGCTCGATGGTTTCCATCTTGACTGTGTATATGTACTTCAGTAAGTATTTAAGTCCACAAACATTTTAACTGATCAGAAGGGATCTGAAAAGGAATGAGAATACCATAGCGATATTGAAATTTTACCTAATGTAGAAAAGGTTTTAACTCAAAAACGGAAAGAGTTTTAATATGTAAGTAAGTGAGTGAGTGAGTGAGTGAGTGAGTGAGTAAACAGTAAACAGTAAATCTTTATTGCACCTTACTCTCCAAAGGGAGGTATCGGTCTCGCTACAATAAAGGTGATGATATCTACTAGAATAACCACTTAACTAAAAAGATCATACAATTACTTGTAATACAATTGGTATAAAATTATTCTTTTAATTATTTTGCATTTAGGAAGTCTTTTCTCTTCTGAAACATCAAATATGTGTATTTACCTATTATCTTTGAAGTGCTTTCGTTTTCTAGGGTAAGTAAATACCGTATTTTATCCTCATCATTAAGGCTTTTGAAAACAACATCGTGTGTTGAAAGGAGAGAATGGAGCTCATTTCTAATGTTATCGTACCCTGGGCAATACATCAAGAAGTGCCGCTCATCTTCTATATAGCCTCTATTGCACACTAAACACGTTCTTCCATCTACTGGGATTGGTGCACCTCTATTTTCGTATTTCCCAGTCTGTATTCGCAAGCTATGAACCCCCAGACGCAATTTTGTCATACTTATTCGATTCTATGTGCTGGGTTTCTGATAGTTTTGAGATAGTCTTCCAATTGGTAGTCGAATTTGACTTCTTTGTGTGTAAATTTCTCTCTAGAGCCTTCGGAAGTGTTGTTGCGAGCCTTCAGCCAATTTCGAATGTAGTCCTTTTTAAGCTGTTTCTTTATGGAGGAACGAGCATTCTTAATGTGTAGTTGGCTTGATGTATTGCCTGTAGAGTGCATTCGTATAGTTTCGTCATTATTTAATACATCAAAAAATTGGCTGTGAGTTTTGCGTGATGAAAGGCTTCCTTTAATAGACGGTTGACTGTTTTATGCTGTAATCTAAGCGAGTAACTAAATATTGAAGCTTTTATGTCTATACTTAAAGGGTACCGTCCAAGTTCTGCCCTACAGGCAATGTTCTCTGTGTACCATGGGGTATTTAGTGTTTGTTTACAGAACTTGATATGGACTTGTTCGATAGTGCTTTTGTCAAAATGGGTCTTATATGATAATAGCTCCGGTCCCCATATTTCGCATCCACATACTAGTATAGGTTTGACAAGGGCATCAAAAAGCTTATTCTGAGTGAGTTGAGTGAGTGAGTTGAGCGAGTGAGTGAGTGAGTTGAGTGAGTGAGTTGAGTGAGTGAGTTGAGTGAGTGAGTTGAGTGAGTGAGTTGAGTGAGTGAGTTGAGTGAGTGAGTTGAGTGAGTTGAGTGAGTGTTAGGGCCTCTTCACATGATCCTGGTACACCAGGTTGGCTCGGTTACCGGGATGAAATTGGTTCTATTCCTATGGCGACTTTCAGCCCGGTTTTCGAGATGAAAAGTGGGGACGTGACCATTCAGGCGTAAATTCTAACGAACAAGACTGGCGAGAATAGACCTTTTCACGGTTTTTGACGCCATCCTGGTTTGGGTAAAAAAGCGACTATTACAGTGAATATATGGAATTTTGGCCGAATTCAAACCTTTATAACTCCCCTGCAAAAAGGCATGTTTTTAGACATTTTATTAATATCATTCACTCAGCGGAAAATTGGATCATTGCACAAGGCACAACGTCTGAAAATTGGATATTACAAAACTCCCCTGCAGAAAGGCAGATTTCAAAAATATTAAAATGATTTTAGTCATTTTATTAATATCATTGACTCAACGGAAAATTAGATCATTGCACAAGGCAAAACGTCTGAAAATTGGACATTAGAAATCTCCTCATGTCGCTTCAAATTTCACGGGAATTTGTATAGCTTTGTTTTCAAGGTTTTATATGAAATTTACAAATTTCGTTTACGGTCGTTATAGCTTGATTCTGATCGTCATACTTCACGAAAATAATCCCAATAGAAATGCTGTTTGAGAGGCACTCTCGCTATCCATAATCGTTGGACCTTAAAGAATTTGTAATGGTTCGAAGTCGGCAAAATTTTCATACATTCACTGTAATTTAAGCCGTGTTTGCTCCCCAACCAATATGGCGTCAGAAATCGTAAAAAGGTCTGTTTGTCGATTTTCCTTTGTTTGTTTTTTTGTCTTTTTTTTTTTTTTGTTCTTTTTTTTGTTTAAGCAACCTCAAATGTCTTTTGACCTTACGTTACCTATCAACGGGAACTATTCTGAGCTTCATTACCTAGGAAAACGGCAGGCCCGGAAAACCGAGATTGCTGCTGTTTGCTCTGAATTGCAGTTTTTGGTATGTCTTAAGATTTTTAATTTCGAATCTACTAAGGTCGCAAGATGCCTGGACGGCCTATTTCAGAAGAACAGAAACGAAAGAAGAGAGAAAGAGAACGAGAACGACAAAACGGTACGCATCATCTGCACTCTTTTTGGACAGAAATAATCGATCTGTTGCTGGTTTGTTTGGCCTTAAAATGCGAGCGAACAAGAAGTTTTTTTACTCCGCTTGCCTAACTGTTTTTCGATGTGCCTCGACAGTGACAAGAAAGGCAAAGAGTTCTCGTAAAAGTATAAGGAGAAATATCACCAGCATGTGTTTTCAGAATTTTTTTTAGAGCACGTACAGGTAATTTGTTGGGGATCTTGTCTGAAGTTTGTCCTTTCTAGCCGATTCTGGTTCTAAGCCACGCTGGCGTGTTTCAATGAAATACATCGAATTGTAAATGATCTCGTTTTCAGAGATAAAGTGGAATAAATAAAGTACATCAATAAAACCAAGACGATCTGCCACATCACGAGCTATAGTACGCCTGTGATTTCTAATTTTAGCGTGATTCCTATTCGCTGGCGTTTGACAGTCGACTCTGAAATGGCTTCTTTCCTTTTCTGTTCGCTTGCTGAGGATTTGCTTGTTTTCTTTTAAAACTCTTGCGATTCAAGAGAAATTAATTAACTAACTGGTGAATTCGACAGTAGATTTCGCTGGAAAAACCGATATCACACTCATCCCTTCGTGATTCATACGATCAGTCGGTTTTTCAGGTGAAATTAACCGTGGAATTCACTAGTTAGGCAGCGAAGAAAATGTTACATAATTAAGCAATATCCGGGAAAACCAAAAGGCGGACAGTTCCAAAGCCTTTTATTTTCACTAATCCTACAGCCAGTAAAAAAGCCGGGAGCTCCGCGTTTTGGGTTTGCCTAAATCTATATATTATATGGATTTAGCCAAGCCTAAAGGCGGAGCTCCTAAATACATCATTTTAAAGGTTTTAAAGTAGGCTTTTTAGTTAAAGAAAAATCGAAATAAAAACCAAGGACTTTTCAGAAAGATAACTGTAAGTACAAAAATTCGACAAAAGTTTTTTTTTAACTTAGTTAACCAATATTTCCACCAAATTTGGCTAAAAAAAAGAATGCGTACATTTATTAGAATTTTTGTTGGTTATGTGTCAACACCTTTCATTTCTCCATGACGACAAACAAAGGCGATTGTCTTTTGCATAATTAATGACACTTCGGACACTACGAACGTACGGACGGACGGTCGAACGATGACGTCATACGTAAAACCAAAATTTGTGGCATCAATGGGTAACCATATTTTTGGAGCGAGAGACTATGGTATAGTATCCATGCAGTCTTTAGTCGATTGCTTTCTATAACTCGCGTTTTCCTTAGTCCCGCTCGCTCTTCTGCTCGTTCTCACCAAAGAAGAGCCTTTAAAAGGATTGAAAGAGATCCGCATGTCTGCCTTGAAACACTGCTAATCGAAAAGAAAGCAAAGACCTACCGCATTTCCGCCGTCAAAATTGCCTTGACGTCAACTAAATTGACTGGAAGCAGAAATTTCTCTTTTAGACTATTTGTTATTGGTTTTTGTAATCGCAACTTTAAAGGTTTCATTCGTTTAATGTGGAGAAAGGAGAAACACATAGGCGTTCACACCGGGATAGTAAACAACATAGCAACCTTGGGACTCTCAATGTCAGTTAAAATGCACCTTTGTGTGAAGTTGAGTTACACGCCCTGAAGAGGATTGGTAATTTTAAACCTTTCTTGAAACCATAAGCCTCTCAACTACATACACAGACAAGCACATGCCTACAAGGCAAGCCTTACATGCAAGGTAGCTACGAAAGTCGAGAAAACAGGAGTGAGCATGTATGAAAATATTGTTTCAAATAAATTCTTAACACTTAAATTACACTTTCAAATTCATTACAAAACCGCGAAGGTTTTCATTGTTCCTGCTCGAAAAGCAATTGAATTATTCAATTTAAAATCATTATTTCTTAACTTCCAAAGCAAATTATCCAGATTCTATTTCAAGCTCCCTAAAGATCTTGTGGTTCTATTCCAACCTCCACCAAGAACTTGTGGAATGATAACGTGGCGACTTTCCTCCCGGAGCGATTTCTTGTGGGTTTCTGTATTCGCGTACATAATACCACCAGAAAATGCACATGTCATACTGGAACAAGTACCACCGAACCTCTCGTTTGGGTATGACTTGACCTCTTGGTAAGCTGGAAGGCGTAGTGCATGCGAAATCACCGTCGTCAAGTGTGAGTTCATTTCAACACGATCAATCTCGTTCCCCAACGTTTCCTTGACTAGCGGTTAGGAAAGAGAGACTCAAGAAGTTTTGTTGATTTCTGACCGCCTCCCTTCAAGCACGAGCAGTTAATCGAGAGCCACCCACTCCCGTTCCGCTGCCGGTAAGGGCGGCTCTGGGAACGAAATTGTTGATTTATGGGAGTTGGAGAACTCGTATATAAAAGCAGTTCCGCCGGGGATACAAGTCGTCTCGCTTAGGGGTGTAAATTTTGGATTATGATCTCACATAGTCCCGGTGTATTGGACCAAACGCCATCATATGTCGTAGTGATGGTCTCGTGTAGGGTCGCACGCGAAGAAATATAAAAATCTATATTATCTTTCAAATATGGTCTCTTTTAGGGGTGAAAAAGGCGTGGGCCATTCCCAGATTGGTCGCCGAATTTTGGGCGTCTGTGATCATATTTCATCTATTTCAATTTATTTCCATTTTATAATATTAAAAAAAAAAAAAGACCAGTATCAGTTTCATGTGGAACTTAAACCAACAAGCTCATCACATCAACCTGACACTTACGATTTGGGCTCTACATTCTTTCAAACTCTCTGTAACTCACTCAAATATGTAATTCTTGTCACTTATCATATTTAATTATGCATGTTTCGCCTAGTTGTTATATAGTCCTTACGGTTTTTCAAATATTCTGTAACATCGAAACATGTCTTGGAAACTAAAAAAAAAATTTAATTTTCTTAAAGATAACTTAAATTGCCTTTGTATTGTAACTTAATTCCTTTCCCAGTTGTTTGCTTTATAAACATAAGTTCGTCACCCAATGGTCCATCAACCGTGAAAAAGTAAATTTTTAATCCAGTATTTAAGAAAAATAATTGATGGGTGAGTTTTTTTCTGTTGGCATGATTCGCCGGGACTTACGTTAACGGTTTCTACGGCATCATCACGACAGTCACGAATACGAACCAGAAATTAAGTTTGGCTGTCATGCAGTGCTCATTAGGCCGTCATTTAAAAAAAAAAATGTCGCAGTATTTTGCAAGATTAAGAATTTGCAAATTCAAGGCAACAACTTGAGGCGATCGCAGGGTTACGGAAAGCGAAAAAATGCCTCTCGCGCTTTAATAAATCGCAGCAAACGAAGAATTCCTCTGCAATTCAGGGAATATTTTGAAAATAAAAAATAAATCACAATATTTTAGCTTGCTTTTATTTAAGGATAACAGCATGACCGAGCAATGCCCAATTACAACTGATTAGCTATATATGTAATAGGACTACATGCTGTCCACTTTGGAAATAATTGGAGTCACACAATTCCTCGAATTAAGAAATTGGACTCGGCCTACGCCGCGTCCAACTTTGGCTGTCCTCAGCATTTTCTCATCCAATTATTTCCATATTGGACAGCATGTAGTCCTATTGCGCATGCAAATAAAACCAATAAGATCAAATCGGTGAATGTCTCATAGATCACCAAATGTTTGTATTTTGCACCATAGTTTTCACAGTAGAGTGAGACAGTCCTTATTTGAATTTGATTCTTTTTATTACTCTCTACAAAGTTTGTGAATAAAGTTTTTTGTATAAGCTTTATCAGTACATTTTGCCAGAAAGTTGTCTCAAATACAACGCGCTTAGAGTTGTGGTATCTGAAATCTTTCATCAGTTTCACAAGCAGCATGGGACGCAGACTTTCCGGGAACCTTTTCATAGCCTAAAAGCACTTGTTTTTACATCACACCTATGAAGGATAACTTCCGGTGTAGGTTGGAAGGGTGATGAAAAATGAGGCTTTTACAAGTGGACCTGGAATCTTATGCTCTAAAGCCTGGTTTTCACTAGCGACGCAAGCATAAGTGCAAGCACAAGCAAAAGTATAAGTGGCTTATGCTTAGTGAAAAACAAACGTCCACATAAGCATCAAAATCAACCACAGCATCAGCCATTTTGTTGAAATGCTCAGACGCGGGGAATCTGGAACGAGTGCTGTAATTGGCCAGACATAATACATTTTTTTTTTTGCTTCTGTTGCGTTTCGTTTAAGCACAAACACAAGGAAAAGGAAAAAATTTGATCCTTGCGATTATTCCTGCGTCAACGACGTTTTCAAGGTGAAATGAGCGCTTTTATGCTTGCGCTTGTGCTTGCTTCGCTAGTGAAAATCAGGCTTAAGCTGCTCTAGTACCCGATTTGGCTGTAATCCGGGCTTGAAACCCACGATGTGTTTTCACTGCCACCAACGGAAAGGCTAAGCATACCTGGTATAAAAGACTTTTCACTGGAACCAAAGAAATTGCGCTCATTCCAAGCCTCAGACATGTACGTCGAAAATGTAATATGCATTTGACTTCACACATAAGGTATTTAAAAAGCGAATTAATTATTGACAAGGTTGTCATATAACCAGGAGACTGCAATTTGTAAATGCCTCGCCAGATCGTCTTTTAATCAGTTCAATAAACGAATATCACCCGTACAAACCAGCCAGTTTTTTTATGAGTTGTTACATTTTACCCCTTTGAACCCATTTTCGATGGCTTTTGCGACAGTTTTTACCACGGCACTTTGATTGCATTTGCATACTGACTTACTTTTCCCAGAAAAAAAAATGGTGGGTTTGTGCGGCCCGCTTCCTAAAACCCTTACCCTATTTCAGACCAAAATCTGCGATTTTCCCAACCCTATTTCAGACCTGACCAAAAAGTTGTACCCTATTTCAGTTGTTACACGGTTGGCGTAATAATTTGAGAAGGGCTTTGTTGACGGTCTCATCGCCTATTAATAATGACGAAGAAGTTTCTTCCAAAAAACATACCTAATTCAAGACTTGAGTGAACAAACCGTACCCTATTTCAAACCAATTGGTCAAAATCGATAGCCTATTTCAGATCAAAACGGCTAAAAAACCATATCCTTTGGGGCCGCACTTACCTATATAGCCCATATAAGGGAGTAATCCCCGGGCAGTGACTGAAAACCTCTTGCTATGACAAAAAACCTGTTCTAAATTTAACCAAAACAACTTTGAGAAATAAAAAAAATCTTAAGGTTTGCATTTCGCAGCAACACTTTTGTCCATTTCGGGCCAAGTGCAGTTGCAATCGCCTTCCAGGAATATTGTTGATAATTCTGACTTGTCCATTAGAAACTTTTAAGGATGCGTGCATGAATAGAACTTATTCTGTCAAATTCTTAGGCGCACTTTTGTTACACAGGAAGAGTTCCATTCAGTAGTGTTAACTACAGTAATTAACACCATTCTCCCACTGCTATATTTGCACAATTATAGCGCGGCACGAAGCAAGTCCGAGCCGGAGACAATTTCTAATCAACTGATTTTTATCCTTCTCTATAAAATATCATTTGACCATACATTATTATACCCTGCGATCAGAGTCTCTTTCGATCTTCCGAGATACGTCGGGAACAAGAAGAAGACTCTACCAGCTGCATCGACATTCACTGATTTACCGCTAATCCAAAGAATTGGATGAGTCAGTCCAGTTTCGACATGTCAAACCTGCTTTTTTAACAAAAAAATTTCGCATGATCAGTCGCCACGCGTCATCAATATATTTTTGAAATTTACAGCAGCGTGGCAATTTTCAAATGTCTAAATTCCACTGAGTATTTTCTATGTCTGTTACAGAACCTTGTCCGCCAGAAACCTATAAATGTTTAGGTAAAACAATGAAAAGGTAATTTAAAAGTATGAACTATCTTGAGTTTCCAAGGAAGTGACTCCTTGGTTGTCATGTGTTTGCCAGAGTTTTTGGAAATAATCCCGACTGTTTGTTTTCGTTTTGTGGTTTTGTGCTTATACTGGTAACGCTTTAGTGACACCGAATACATTTAAATTTTTAACCCATGCTCAATAGAAATTGTCGAGGCAGCTTGAAAAGATATGGGTAGATAAGTGGTACCAATGTCGAGATGGTCAGTAAATTCACATACTTGGGCGTTACCCTCGATGAGGAACTGAAATGGAAAGTACACGCTGAAGATGTTCACAAGAAAGTATCCAAGCGACTCGGTCTCCTCAGACGAATACGCTCCACTCTCACTTTACAAGCAGCACAAGCGGTATACAAATGCATTATTGAACCAATTTTTAGTTACGCAGACACAGCCTGGGGTGAACTACCCGAGAGCAGCATCACTAGTCTGCAACGATTACAAAATCGAGCCGCGAAAATCGTCACCTGTCAGAAAAGTACAAGGACAGCCCGAAATATTGTAAATTGGCCAGATTTAGAAACACTGCGAAAAATACACAAATGTATTTTAGTATATAAATGTTTACGGAATTTCGTTCCTATATACTTAAAAAACTATTTTAAGGTAAACAATGATGTACACAATTACAACACTAGGCAGAGGAGAAATATTCACCCAAATAAAACAAATCTTGTTCTTGTGGGGCGAACTTTTAAAAATTCAGGACGTTTAGCTTTTAACTCACTGCCAAGCAGAATCAAAGAGGCAAGTTCTCTAGCAATTTTTAAACGCCTTCTCAAAGGACATTTTATCTGATTTTTTTTTTTTGTTTGTTTTTCTTTTCTTCCCTTTTGTAAATTTTAGCAAATTTTACCTAACCTTGTAATCTTATTGAAAATGTGTATATGTAAGTTTTTATTGAACCCAGGGCCCCTAAGGATACCAGCCTTGCAGCTGACTGGGCTACCCTGGTAAAATAAAGTTGTCTTGTCTTGTCTTGTCTATATGGGAACTGAAACACCAAGAGGTATTTTAATTTTACTTTTAATTTTTGTATACACGCTCACATTTAAACGAGCCTCTAGCTCACCAGGTGATATGTGTCTAAATAAACTACTGCTACTGCTACTGCTACTGCTACTGCTACTGCTACTGCTGCTGCTGCTACTGCTGCTGCTGCTGCTGCTGCTGCTGCTACTACTACTACTACTAAACCATCCAACATGCAATGACAATCGGCGTTCCGTTTTCCCCGAAGATAAAACTCTTAGCAGAGAAAGGCAGTGAGAATTTTCTCTTAATGCATTTCCATGACAAAAACGACTACGATATGTGAAGAAAGAGTTTCCACGTATTTCTAACACTGACTAATTGAATCACCCTATTTTGTGGGGATCATACTTACGCGCAGTTCATCTACCAAAAAGATTAATCCCAAACATTCGGGTGGCAAATGCTTTGAAGCGAATTGTTCTTGAAAAAATCGTTTGGCCTGCTTGTTTTCAACGTTAACGTTCTTATTTGTCTCTTTTAAAGCATTCACGATCTTTTGTCTTGATATGGATACTACGACTTGAGGCAGATGTCTCTAAACAGTTTACTTTCCTTTTGAATTTCCAGATTGTGTGTGATAACTATGTTCAAGGAATTGGTGCAAGTGTCTTTTTCGACTTCACAGCGAACGACTTTTCACAGAAGTTCAAGTTTTGACATTCGGCCACTAAATTCGTAGGACGCTACACCAAACTGACTAGAAATGACTGAAGAACCGTAAACTGTGAGAACCAATGCGAAGTAAGGTTTATCCCTCGGCGTGGACGTCCGAGTGGCTTAAGCTCTATAAGACTGGGAGAAAACGTGGAGGCAGTGTGGCCCAGTGGTTAGGGCGCTTGCCCTGAGATCCGGACATCCCGGGTTCAAGACCCGCTCTGACCACCCGTTTAATTTGTTCCTGGTAGTCCCTGGTTCAACTTCCCAGCTGCACTTGTAAATAGCCAACTGGTTTGCCTCCGGCCAGTTGGGATTCTTAACAGTTGTTGTTGTTCTGTTCCTTCGTTTCGTTGTTGTTCATTGGCCCTGAAAAGCTCCTATGGGGAGCGGTCAATTACGTATGTATTGTATTGTAACGTGGCAGCTGACACTGACTCCAGGAGAAAAAGGATTTCAGCCATTCAAATTTTGTAACATTTAAGATAATCCCAAGGCATTTTTGGGACAATGGAACAGCTTACTTAATATGAAAACAACAACAACAATCAAGTTTAGAGACTGTTCCTTTTTGGGTCAGAATCAAAACCTAGCAAATTACCGGGACAATCAATTTTCCTTTTTTTCTTTTCCGTTGAAAAAATGTGGATAGTGAGGAAATTCCTTTCACATATATGCCTATGAAAGAAAAGTAGAAACTCAACTGTCACTCAAACCAGCATGGAATTTTTAGATCCTACACTGATCTATGAAGGGAACATGTATATGCCCCTTTCTACTCGCATGTTGTCTCTTAATTAAAGGGGAACATGGAAATTTCCATAGTCTTTTACACTTTATGGATGAACCTTAACACGGAAATTTCCATGTTTCGTTTGAATGTCATACACGAAAGAAACGAGAAAATTTCATGTTCTTTTACATTTATGTGGGAAAAGAACATGATAATTTCCATGTTTCGTTTACATATGTTATGTGTAAAAGGAACGTGGAAATTTCCATCAAGTTCTCTGACGTTTTCAGTAAGTGAAAAATTTTCTGTGTTCTTTTGCAAGTTGTATTTGAAAGGAACATGGAAACTTCCAGGTTCCTTCGTGTTCTGTCGTAATAATTTACTCACCATTTCCATTTACTTTTCCTCAGACTAACTCCCTTCAAAAGCTAACAGATGGCTTGATAATTTACCATTTTCCCCAGGGTGGCACACATACATGTAGCAACAAATTACCTCTAGTTTGCCAGTTTAAGTAATTAACTCTGAAAAATAATTGTATTTAATGGCTGCCTTTTTTTAGTTTCTGCAAGAAATTGTTACGGTAATCAATGAAATAACCCAAAGGTGCCAGTTTTAGAATATCGATAATGGTTTTAGAACTTGTTTCACTATCTATGCACAATTATAGCGCAGGACGAGTCAAGTTCGAGCCCGAGACAATTTCTAATCATTGACAATAAAGTTGACAGTTACTGGTCAGTGAAAATACATTGTTCGTGGTTAGTCTTACGAAGCTCGTTTCATCCCGATCAAGCGACTCATCAGAGACCTTTCTGCTTGGCAAACTCATTAGGCATCGCGCCCAATAGTCCCGTTCGCTAACGGCAAAATGATGACAGCAATCTCGCCTTATATCTCATAAGGATTCCAGACTGCGCAAATTCACGAGTGAAAATTGACAATAAAGTTGACAGTTACTTGTGAAAATACATTGTTCGTGGTTAGTTGTTAGCGAAAGGGACTTTAGGCGCGATGCCTTAAACGAGTTTGCCGAGCAGAAAGGTCTCTGATAAGTCCCTTGGTCGGGATGACACGAGCTTCGTAAGACTAAACCACGAACAATGTATTTTCACAAGTAACAGTCAACTTTATTGTCAATTTTCGCTCGTGAATTTGCGCAGTCTGGAATCCTTAAGAGATATAAGGCGAGATTGCTGTCATCATTTTGTTACCGAACGGGTCTAAATTGGGCGCGATGCGTAAGGAGTTTGCCAAGCAGAAAGGTCTCTGACGAGTCCCTTGGTCGAGATGATACGAGCTTCGTAAGACTAAACCACGAACAATGTATTTTCACAATTTCTAATCAACCCATTTTTGTCTTCTTTATAATATATTGTTTGACTATACATTATTATACCCTCGATCACAGCCTCTTTCGGTCTTCCTAGGTAGGTCGGGAACAGGAAAGAAGACTCAGCCAGCCGCCTCGACATTACACTTCATTGGAAACTTAAGATAGCTCATACTTTTAAATTACCATTTCATTTTTTATACTGAAAAAAATGTAGGTTTCTGGCAGACAAGTTTCTGTAACAGACATAGGAAATACTCATGGGAATTTAGACATTTAAAAATTGCT
This sequence comes from Montipora foliosa, assembly GCF_036669935.1. Taxonomy (NCBI): domain Eukaryota; kingdom Metazoa; phylum Cnidaria; class Anthozoa; order Scleractinia; family Acroporidae; genus Montipora; species Montipora foliosa. The sequence continues at coordinate 108,750 of NW_027179677.1, read as the reverse complement.
ATGCTGTTGTAAATTTCAAAAATATATTGATGACGTGTGGCGATTGATCATGCGTAAAATAAAGAAAAGGCAGGTTTGACAAGTCCAAACTGGACTGACTCATCCAATTCTTTGGACGACCGGCAAATCAAAGAATGTCGAGGCGGCTGGCAGAGTCTTAATTCTTTCTTGTTCCCGACTTATGTAGGAAGATCGAAAGAGACTGCTTGCAGGGTAACATTATCATTGTTGTTGCCAAAAAGGAAAGACAAAAGAAAACGAAACAAACACAAATGCCGTTGAGATAAAGTTCAGCAGGTAACCAGGACGAAAGTTTTGCGACATTGTTAGATTTCAAGCACAGATCCTCCGTTGTCTCCTCTCACCTGTCATGGCTGAGCAATGTTTTGTGTCTGTGTGTCTACTTACGAATGCTTACTTATGGGGACGTGGACATAGTTACACACCCGTACTGTGGGGTCCGTTCTTTTTGTGAGCACCAAAATCAGGTCCCCACATATCAAAGCACTTAAAACTCTACTTTATGGTCAGAAATTGCCTTTGGACTACAAAGTAGTGATGTTCTCATAATGTAGTTTTGTGTTAAAAATCTAAACTGGTCTCCATAATGTAAAAAAAGTGCGTAACTAAAAAGTTGACTTTTTAATTTTTTTTCTTTGAGAGGTGTAGCAGCTTTAGTGGAAAAAAAGGCCCTCACATTTATAGTTTGTTCTGGAAAAACGGCTTTACCGTGCCAATACACACGACATTTGATCAAGCAGATACACACAATCCATCTGTGATTTTGCAATATTTATTCTTCTAACAATCACAATCAAACAGTAGTTATTAGGGCAAACTCAGAAATCATAATGTCAACTCATTATTTTGTCAGGAAACAGTAAATGTACATAGCTCTGTTAAAATGGTGTTTGCACTGTACTGACGATGGAACTTGACCTTTTCGAAAACTCACTTGTCTCATAATTATGTACGTTGGCTATTCCTGTTGAGAGCTGGGACACTTAATTAATGGTGCAATTTAGTCATTACGTAGTTTTCTGTAGTAATGAAATACTAATTTTGACATTCAACTTTCCCAGCCACTTGTAGGATCATTGGGAAGTGTAACAAAAAACTTGGACAAGTGGCTTAATGTCAAAATAAGTATTTAGTAATTAAGTCCTCAAAAAGTAACTCTTGCCATTTTTGCTCCAAACCCTTCAATTGGAGGGGTTAATTAAGAATCCAGATTCTTAAGCCTTGAGTGGTCAAAGTCTCCTCACCCATTTTCTTATATTTAGCACAAAATTAAATTCAGCTTTACTATTCTAAAACAAGACTTTGAATTGATGGTCCCGTTCTTGCAGTGCAATAGCTAGGGTTCTGCCCACTGCATATACCACCATGACTAGGTGCAAATAAAATCACAAAAGCCAATCATTTCCAATCCTTGCTTAAACCCAGTACCAGTGACAAAAAAAATCAGTGTGAATACAGATCATTGAATGGTCATTCCATCATTATGTTTATCATTAGAATCCAAATTGAATGACCTAATGTCATGTAAACTAGTCCCGGGAATAACCAGATCTGTTTGGTCCAAAAAAATTAAGATTGATAACCTTACTGGGATAATTACATGCTACAAACAAGACCAAAACAACTGCAATGACTACTTAGCTAGTTCCTTCCTAAGCTATAAGCTGACATGCATAAAATTTCAACAAACACAAATACAGTCGAAGTTCTCACGGCGACCACTCTTGTAAGCAACCAGCTCTAGCCACGACCACCAAAACTCTCTAATTGAAAACTCTCAAAAGCAACCGTTCCCACAATCAACCACGACCACCTTTGGGATTACCAAACTGGACTTTTCCATCGTTTTTAAGCTCTCATAAGGACGGTGCCTACTATTCTTATTGTGCATACGTTCTGCGCATCTCGAGATACTCAGATTTCCTATGGGTAGTGCTTAATTTAATACAGGCTGGGATATTTTTGCGCGGTTTAAAACTATGCGAAGAAAGCACAACAGTTACGTAGCAAGTTCTCTTTGTATCCAAAAAGAAAATTAGGGGTAGCCACGCATTTTTCAGAGATAACTAAGCTTCATTTTGGAAAAGAATGCCATACATTGCTTTGTATTTTAAAGCTTTGTATAAATATTGTTGATTACGTATCTTTGGAAAATGCGTGGTTAACCCCCAATTTTCTTTTTGGATTACAATAACGATTGTTAAGATCTGCTTTTCCCGCATATTCAGTAAGCCACACAAAAATACCTTTGATTTCAGTAAGCACCCTCCATAAGCGACCACTCAAAGAGTGATCTAAATTGTAAGAATATTTTGGCAGATTTTAATGAGAGTAAAAAGTTTCCAGTTTTTGTAGGTGCATTCCCAAAAATTCTATTCTGTACCCTTAATACAAATTTACAAATCCCAATTTTATTACTTATAATTCTCAAGGAACCAGCTCTACAGTGAGTAAGTTGTGACCACTTTTTCAAATTCCCGGGCTGGTTGCTTACGAGATCGAGCTTCTAACGTAGTACTCTCTAAAGTTTCTGGATATTTTGTTGTTTTCTATAATTATGTTTAGCCCTAGTGAACTCTCCCTCTGACTGCAAGAGAATTGCCACAAAGAAATATTTATTAAAACAATAATTTTAACTAATCATGTGCAACTTAATTAATTAAGTTACATTATGATTGTGAAGTAATCTTAAGATTTTGCTTTGGCCGGTTAATCCATCTGTTCTGCATGTAAAATATGGCTTTTACCTCCATTTCCGGATATTTAAAAGGATTGACATGAAACTGAAAAAAAAAAAAAAAAACAGGTAAAATTAGTAACTGTTCTATTTGTTATTTTATGCTTATTCCTGAACTAAGTATGCCATGTGGTTCCCTTAGTAAAAGCTATATCATTCTGCCACTTCATAGTTATTCAAAAGAACATAACAGTACCACAAATTAAGCATGTAACAATAAACCCTTGTATGACAGAAAGCAAGTGGTGGCCAAAAACCCTCATAGCCAATTATTTACCAGTCTTTTAATAGGTTTAATAGGCAAACAACTTAAAGTACTTTGGATCGTCAACAAGGAAGTTAAACAAAAAATGGCACATGAAACATCCCATAGTGTTGGTCATAGCCACTCAAGTTCTCAAGTAATCAGATCATATGTAATACTTACTTTACATACACTGTACATACATGTACACCTGAACGGTTAGAAAATCATCGACTGCATAAAAATGGTGATCAATGATGATAATGATGATAAAACTTACTGTCATTTTAAAGCTACCAAACCAACAAGATTCTCAGGTGACAATGAAGAACATACGGCAAACAAAAATATATATATTGTGACCAGGATTAATTCACTGTTTCACAAATACAAATCACTCAAGATTTGAAAATGGAAGAGTTTTTCTTTTGTGTCAGCCCTTACCTCTTGCTCTACAGTCCCCCCAAGCACCTCTCTTCCCCCAAAATATGTTGCAATATTGTTTAGGCTTCGATCCTGATGACAACAATTATTATTGTAACAAAAGATGAGAATAAGAGGCCTTTTTGTCCCGAATTCCAGGCGAATAACCCAACGAAAAATGCAATCAAAAACAGTTGCCAGTGCTCCAGGCTGTGACTGTTTTCGTTACCATGGCAAGTAAAAAAAAGAAACATTAATTGGAGCTAGTCACCAATTTGGTGACCTGTGTTCCATGGTCGTGTGCCAAGCCGTAGTGTTTTTATCAGTTCAGGGCTCGAAATAACTGGCAGGCAGGAACCTGTTACATTTCCCGGTTTAACATGTTTTTGCTGGGACATGGCCCGTTTTTGGCCGGTCAATTTGAACAATCATAACTTTTGCAATAGTGACCCCAGGTTGCATGAATGATGATGATTACAGTAAAATGAATGATGTCCCTCACTATGGTCAAATAGTTCCAAATTAAATAAATTATTCTAAAGTGCAAATGACCAAAAATTTGTCCGGTTACTTATACCCAATTCTGACAGGACATTGTCTGTTGACGAACCATTATTTTCAAGTCCTGTAAGTTATTATTTGTGGTCTTGAGCTTAAAGTGAGATGGCATGAAAAATTATTTAGGGATACATCTTAGTGACACTTACCATTTAGCGATGCAATGACTCTCTGCATCGAGACACATCTTAAAATTATTTGTTTCAATTAGCTTGTCGAAACAGGTCGTATCAGTGATCCGTAAAATACTCTGACCTTGTGGTGGAATTCGATTTCAATCAGATGGGAACTCAAGGATAAAAACTTTCTCGAAATAGATAGTATCTGCTTAGATGACATTTTAAATTACTGGTTTATGGCGACGAAAACAAATAAAAACTTCACCGCGACAGACTTGGTAACCGCGTTTGAATGATCCCAGATCCCTCCCCGCACCCCCCTCCACCTAGCCTGCGAACAGCAGACGCATTTCCGTCGCGTTGAAAGATAGTTATTGCTCCTTTTAAACAAATGTGGTTAACATTGTAAGGACATAGTCACTTCCTTGCATGATTAATGATAGTGAAACATCGCTGCAGTTCTTTAAAATCCGGGTGACATCACAAGGGCATGGTCCCTTTTGGTACGATTTTTGATCATTCTAATTTTATATTTGTGCTGTAGATGGGGTTTTCTCGTCTCGGGATTGTGAAGAAGTTGCTTGTGCAGAGGAAGACAGTAGCTACTAAGGAACACTTCATCAAGCCCTGATTATGATGCTGACATAGTAAACGTGACCATCCAGTGTGGCAACAGTGTTTTTCATTGTGTAATGCTGCATGGGCTAATACGCAAGATGAGAGTTGTTTTAGCCCAGCTTTTGCTGTGGAAATATGAATTAAGACCTTTTTGTTAGGCAAAATAAATTCTATTTAAAGATAAAAGAAATGTCATTTTTTGTTATTGTTATTTTGTTTTGTTTAATTAATCGTTTCAGCCAGAGATAATTTCTTAATATTTACCATGTTTTATTCTGCAATTGGCTGTGGCTCTTTTCACGTTTTAATTTTTGGGTAACATTGTGGGGACCAATAGAGACCTCCTCAACTGTTTTAATTCTGTCGCCACGAAAGATAGCTGTACATTGCTTTTGTTACACAAAATCTGTGTAACATTATGGGGACATGGTCATGCAGTCTGTTGCATCATGAAAGAAAGATATTTATAGCTGCTTTTACACGAATTTGGGTAGCATATTGTGGGGACATGGTCACTTGCTTGCATGATGAAAGATAGTGAAACATTGCTGCTATTATTCAAAATTATCTGGGAGACATGACAGGGGCATGGTTCCTTGACTATTATTTGTGTGCTGTAGATGGGGTGGTCACGTCTCACGATTGTGAGGACGTTGCATGTGCAAAGGAAGACATTTGCAAAGGTATACATGTACTCTGTTGATCAAGCCCGGATTATAATGCTCAGATACATGTAGTAGACATGTACGTGACTTGTGGCAGAGCATTTTTCGTTGTGCAACGTTGCATGGGCTAAAACTTAAAGCTCTTCAACTGCATTTTATAACCATAAAAGACAGAAGAAGCCCATGACTTCTTTTTCAAAAAATTGCTGGTTCATCATAGGAAAATTGTCACTTGCTTTTATGCTATACAAACAGTTTGTTGAATTACAGTCTTTGTGCTTGACTGAATGCAAGTCTGGAATAATTAAAACTTTCTTTCAGTGTCAGATCTTTATTATTAAAATACATGTAAGTTACAACCCCCCTCCCCCCAAGCTTTGCATTTCTTTCAACAATTGTTACATGAATATGTCAGCACTTACAGGGTGTACATGTATGTTGCCCCCTGCTCTCACTTGTAAGAAATTGGACCAAATAATGCAGCTCGTGTTTATTTCTTGTATTGCTTGCATCGTAAACGTAAATTTGCACTTGTATGTACATTGTGTTCATTAAGTGTTGTGCCTACATGTATATTTATGGACCAGTGCTTGTCTTACTGGAAATTGGGCTTTTAACCCATTCATCCCTGATTAGCATCCCCCATTGACAACTAAAATTGTCTGGCTTAAGACAGAGTGAAATCTGTATTTGTCTTGACAACTCAAACAATGAAACTTTGAGAGCCTGTAAATTTACCAACACAAATTAGCAGCATCTAACTTGATCAAACAAAAATTAATGAGGTGTTTCTGTGTTTGATATGTGATTAGGCAATATTCTCCATAACTGGTCCCAACCAAGAGGTTTTAATATTTGGTGGTCA
>NW_027179677.1:90000-95000 GCF_036669935.1 Montipora foliosa | reverse complement strand
TTCTATTTTCCCGATTCGTCCCCAACCATCCCAGAATTATCGGGGATGTCTGCGATTTACATGTATGGTTTTCATTAGTCGGCAAAATTGGGGATGCTTGGGAAACTGCGAAATCCCCAATCGTCTGAGATTTTCCTGACATATGAAAGCTAGGCTTAAGTGTTGTGCCTACATGTAAATTTATGAACCAGTGCTTGTCTTACTGGAAATTGGGCTTTTAACCCATTTAACCCTGAAGCGTCTCCCATTGACAACTAAAATTAATCGTCTGGCTTAAGTCAGAGTAAAATCTGTATTTGTCTTGACAACTCGAACAATGAAACTTCAAGAGTCTGTAAATTTACCAACACAATATAGCAGCATCTAACGTGATCAAACAAAAATTAATGAGGTGTTTCTGTGTTATTGATATTTGATTAGGCAATATTCTCCACAACTGATCCCAACCAAGAGGTTTATTTGGTGGTCAGAATAGAGAAAGTCTTACAGGGCAGTATCGGTTCCTGTGTTGAAGCATACCTCAAGTCTGGAGACACCAAAAAAGCTTCACAGAAAGCACACAAACTAGCGGAAATCTGCTGCAAGAGCCTTGGACTATATGGCATGCCATTCGAATGGACTGCGAGGTGAGTCTATATCTACATCTACGTTAATTTTATTCAGTTGGTAAAATTCATTACAGACATCACACCAACTCTGAAGTACAATGTAGGTGGCTCTTTCGTTAGAACATCAAACTTACTAGTGCAGGAAATTGTGGGTTGTCAACTCTCGGCAAACCGACACTTGCAGGTGTCTCTAAATAACTGATGAGAAATAACTTCATTTTGTTATCACAACCAAAAATAGCCAGATCTTCTCGTCCTTTTGGTTAAGAGGGTTAGCTAATATATACACAAATTGAGTTGAATCAACTATTTGGTAGAGGTGACATGATCATCAGAAGTCAGGTCATACACCTTTACAATGTACAACTGTATTTTAGTCAAATGCCTTATCAATGAAGCATAGAACATTACTGTATTAATTTTTAGCGCTACTTATGACCAGAAGGTATACGTTGGCACTGTTCAAGGTTTTTGTTCTGTTTTTGTTTGGTAAGATGGATTGTCAACGGCATTAAACATTATAACCTGACTCAGCTTGTGTATTTTGGAAATGTATGGAGGCTGGATATAGAGAACTTGTCCAATATTTTAAGGAGCAACGGTGGCACAGTCGGTTAGTGCATGGCCTTGGTGCATAAGCTCCCGAGTTTCGCTCCCCGGATCTCACATCCTTGTTTCGACTTCTTTCCTTTCAGTGTAGCCTACATGTAAGTAGCTTTAAATACCGTTAAAACAGAGCACTGATGGAAAGAGGGGGGTAAAATGAGCACCGTCGGCTTCCTGGGAGAATACTCTGTAGAGAGTAAAGGAACTTCCGACGTTAAATAAGGTGTACCTTTACCTTTACCTTATGCACGAACTGAGTCACATCGGATAAGGGACTTTTCTTTTGAATGGGAAAGGGATTTTAGGAAGAAGAGGTGAATTTTCGATTCAGTGTCTCAACCTTTTTGCCACTGCTTGCAGCTACCGAATTTGCCCTCTTTTGTTTTGATTAGTAGTTGAGGCATGTTATGTCCCATTTTGCTATCCTGAGTATTTTCAAATGTTCTCAGGGTTAACATACACTAACAAGGATGGAATTAATCATTAAGTTCTGGTTTTGAATTGCATTCTCACTGTTACGAGTTCGAACGTTTTGAGGAAAGATAGCTTGCAAACTAAACTGATCGCAGGGTTGTCGGAACAACAACAAGAAGATTTATTCCAAAACTGAACGTAGTTTCCACGAAGTAAAACTCTGAACAACACGTATTCGACAAACTTACACGGCCTCCGCCAACTTGAATGCACACAGCTTCTGTCACACTTGACTAAACACGGCCAACGCCAACTCTCTTCGCTTGTGAAAAACTAGTTAGAAAAACACTCCGCTTGGACTCGTCTACTTATATACTCTGACAATAAACTTCTAGAACTTTCTAAATTAGTAATGAATCTAATTATAGAAAGATTACAAAACACACCGCTTTAGAAACGCTTACGTACAAACCTAAATATAAACAAACTATGAACTCTCGCGAAGCTTCTAGACAGTAACGCTTGTCACGCAATGCTATTTTTCGTAACATAACCCCCTCTTAAGAAGAAATTTCCTAAATTTCTACTAACAACGAAAAATAGCATTGCGTGACAAGCGTTACTGTCTAGAAGCTTCGCGAGAGTTCGTAGTTTGTTTATATTTAGGTTTGTACGTAAGCGTTTCTAAAGCGGTGTGTTTTGTAATCTTTCTATAATTAGATTCATTACTAATTTAGAAAGTTCTAGAAGTTTATTGTCAGAGTATATAAGTAGACGAGTCCAAGCGGAGTGTTTTTCTAACTAGTTTTTCACAAGCGAAGAGAGTTGGCGTTGGCCGTGTTTAGTCAAGTGTGACAGAAGCTGTGTGCATTCAAGTTGGCGGAGGCCGTGTAAGTTTGTCGAATACGTGTTGTTCAGAGTTTTACTTCGTGGAAACTACGTTCAGTTTTGGAATAAATCTTCTTGTTGTTGTTCCGACAACCCTGCGATCAGTTTAGTTTGCAAGCTATCTTTCCTCAAAACGTTCGAACTCGTAACATTGGGGGCCTGTCCGAGAAAGGAATTCATTTGTTTGCTGACTACAGAAACCAGGAAAGGACAATTCAAGAAGGAGTTACGCCTAGAGTAAGAAGAACTGTACAAGAGAGTATATTGTGTTTTTGCTGTGAAATCTGCTATGGAAATGGAAAAGCTTTTGCAGATGGGAAAAGAATTTGGATTGGAAGGAGAAAAGCTGCTCGAGTTTGTAGAGAAGCAACAAAAGATAGCGGAAGAAAAAGAAGAGAAGCGTAGACAGTTTGAAGAAGAACGAAGAAAGGAACAAGAAGAAAGAGAAGAGAGACGTCGAATGCTTGAGGAGGATAAAAGAAAGGAAGAGGAAGAGAAGGAGGAAAGGCGCAGAAGGGAAGATGAAGAGAGAGAAACTAGACGACAAGAACGCGAACTAAGAAAATTGGAGATGGAAGCCGAGCTGTTGAAACAGAAAGAGGCTATTGAAGCGGCAAAAAGAGAACACGAGTTGGAGATTGCACGTTTGGCTGTGGAGAATGCTGACGGGCGTCCTGAAGTGAGAGAGGATCGGGTTAAGGCACCTAAACTCCCCTCGTTTGTTGATGGTAAAGACGATTTGGACGCGTATTTGCAGAGGTTCGAGAGATTTGCGGAGACGGCTAAGTGGAAAAGAGATGGATGGGCATCGAAGCTCAGTGCTCTGTTGTCTGGACGGGCACTAGAAGTGTATTCACGTCTATCGGAGGACGCAGCTAAAGATTATGACAGGGTAAAGATTGCGTTAATGAAGAGATATGACCTTACCGAAGACGGCTATCGTCGAAAATTTAGAGCATCCAAACCAGAAGTTGACGAAAGTTCGGAGCAGTTTATTGTGCGACTGGACAGATACCTGTTACGTTGGCTAGAGCTTTCGGATACTGCGAATCCTTTGATGGTCTTAAGGACTTGATCGTGAAAGAACAATTTATTGACTCTTGTCCTAAGGATTTGGCAATTCACCTGCGAGAAAGGGCACCTGAGACTCTAGCAAAGATTGCGAAGATCGCTGACCAGTACTTGGAGGCTCATGGTAAACATTTGTTCAGCTCAGCGGGCAGAAAGCCAACAGTGCAGCCTGAGAGGGACGAAGCCAAGAACATGCAGATTAATCCACCAGCTCTGCATTGCTTTAAGTGCAACACTCGAGGTCATAAAGCTGTCAACTGCCCAACCCTAACAAGAAAGTGTTTCCTATGTGGTAAGCAGGGACATGAGGCTAGAAACTGTCGATCAGGTGGACGCAGATCAGGAGGACAAAGTAAGGATGGTAATCCTATGCAGCGTGGTCAAGTGAGTGCCAGTTGTCTAGTTCAACCACCTGAGGTTAAACCTACTGTTGAAGAAATTAAGGCCTGCATTAAAGATGATAAGTTGCTGTTAGCCTGTGGTAAGAAGATTCCATTGTTGAGTAGTGCTTGTGTTGAACCGTTGACTGGAGTGAGAAGTAAAATGCCTGTCGTGAAAGGTAGAGTTGGAGAGAAGTCTGTTGATGTCCTGAGAGATACTGGTTGTAGTGGAATTGTAGTAAAGAAGGACCTTGTGTCTGAGGATCAGTTTACTGGCGAATTTAATGTTATGCTGCTCATTGACAATACGGCAAGGAAAGTTCCCATCGCAAAGATTGATGTTGATACACCCTATCTCAAGGGCCAAGTGGAAGCGCAGTGTCTTCCCGATGCTGTTTATGATTTGATTATTGGTAATGTACCAGGCGCAAGAGCCGCTGACGACCCAGACCCAAGCTGGCAAGTTTCTGTACAAGAAGCTTGTGCCGTAACCACGAGAAGTCAAGCTAAGAAAGCTGGAGAACATATTCCGTTGAAGGTACCAGATACTAAAGAAGGTCCTGTAGTTGATAGAGAAAAGCTCAAGCAGATGCAGCGTGATGACGAGAGCCTACAGAAATTTTGGGAGAAAGATGATGTAGTTGTGAGAGGCCAGGCTGAGATTTCATTTGAAGTGAAAGGTGGAGTTCTGTACCGTGTCTACAAGCACCCTTATGTGAACGGAGGTAAACCCCTGAAGCAGGTTATGGTTCCTGTGCAGCTGAGAAGTCGAATAATGGAACTAGCGCACGGATCGATCATGGGAGGTCACATGGGAATAAAGAAAACGACTGATAAGATTCAAAGCGCGTTCTATTGGCCAGGCATTCAAGGGGACGTGACTCGTTATTGCAAGTCCTGCGATGTATGTCAGAAGACAGTTAACAAGGGTTCCGTACCGAAGGTTCCCTTAGAGAAGATGCCATTAATTGACAAGCCATTTAAGAGAGTAGCAATCGACCTGGTTGGACCTATTGTTCCCCCGAGTGAGGAC